>NW_011889310.1:128905-160832 GCF_000151845.1 Pteropus vampyrus
ACACACATATATATACACACATATATATGTATATATATTATACATATACTATGTACAGATAGCAAGAGTTTTAGCATGTTTTTAAACAGCCCTATTGAGATATAATTTACATACCATACAATTCACCTATTTAAAGTGTAAAATTCAATGGTTTTTAGTGTATTCACAGAGTTGTGCAACCACCACTATAGTCAATTTTAGAGTATTTTTATCACCCTCAAAAAGAAACCCTATACCTTTTAGCTATCATTGCCCTTTACTTCCACTCCATCCTCCCATCCCTAAGCAACTAATCTGCTTTCTGCCTCTATAGCTTTTCTGGTTATGAACTTTCGTAGGACTGGAATCATGCCACATGTATGTGGTCTTTTGAGTCTGCCTTCTTTCAAGTAACATGAAGTTTTCAAGGTTCACTCATGTTATAGCTTGGATCAGTACTTCATTCCTTTTATGGCCAAATAATATTCCATTGTATCAATTGAACACAGTTTACTTATCCATTCATCTGTTGATGGGCATTTAGGTTGTTTCTGCCTTTTGGCTATTATGAATAACACTGCTATAAACATTAGTGTACAGGTTTCACTTGATCAAAGTTTGGGGCAGAGGAGTACCTACCATCACTAACAGCCCCTTCCAGCTTGACCTGATAGAATGAAGTCAGCCAGAGGATTGATTATTCCATGGTGTCTGGAACTGTACACATTTCTTCATCTGTTGTCAGCCAAGATGGAATTTTAAATGTGCAGGCCCTGCAAGTGGTTGCTTCCTATCCCAATGTTCTAGCTAGCAGAAGAAAGAGAAATACAGTGGACACTGAATGGGGGGAATAGTCAGCTTTGTCTCTAAGCAGCAAGAAATTGCCAAGACTGTTTGGAATGTATTATGGGTTGAATCATATCCCCAAAAAAGATATGTTGGAGTCCTAATTCCTGGTACCTGTGAATGTGACCGTATTTGGAAACAAGGTCTTTGCAAACGTAATCAAGTTAAAATGAGTTTATACTGGATTAGGGTGGGCCCTAAATCCAACAAACTGGTGTCTTTGTAAGAAGGCTATATGAAAACAGGGGGAGCGATTGGAGTGATGCATCTACAAGTCAAGGAACACCAAAGATTGATGGTAACTACCAAAAACTAGGAAAGAGGCCTGCAACAGATCCTTCCTTAGAGGGAGCATAACCTTAAGTGAATGTTTGGTGAATGAATAAGCAAATATAGCTCAGACTTTAAGACAAGCATAGTTGAGGGCACAAAGTAGAAACTCATAAAAGCTTGATGGTTGCTAGACAAGCCAAGAGATACCTGGGGAAAAGCCACGGGATCAGGAGTTCATTTCTTGGAGTAGATCCTACAGAGTAGGTTTGTTAAGACAATGAAAGAATAATACTCCTTTTGACCACATTCTACCCTTGACAGGTAAGGCAGATGGCACTGTCAGATGCATGGGTAGAGTTGGGCAGGACTGGCTCTACCTGGAACCTCAGTCTAAGGGAGCAGGATCCTGTACACTGGGAAGCTGGTCTGCTGAGACTGAAGAGAGTGGCTTTCTATTATTCCATGGTATATTCCAGAAAGTTCCAGAACAGCCAGGGCATGATACAAAAAGGAATTCAGTCAGGCCATTGTAGGCTGTCCTTGGCAAGAAGCAAAGGACATTGAACACGGTGCTCCTGAGCCTAGACATCTGTGACTACAGTAACTTCTCAAAGTATATAACATCAGAGGAGTTGTATTCATTTCCTTGGCTCTGTAACAACTTATCACCACCTTGGTGGCTTCAAAAAACATTTATTTATTCTCTTACATTTCTGTAAGTCAGAGGTCCAAAATCAGTTTCATTTGGTCAAAGCCAATGTGTTGGCTGAGCTGCCTTCCTTCAGGAGGCTTTAGCGGAAAATCTGTTGCCTTCTCTGGTATCTAGAGCTGCATTCCTTGTGTTTCTTGGTTCGTGGGCCCTGCTTCCATCTTCAAAAGCCAGCAGCAGAGCATCTTACTTCAGTGGTCACATTGCCCCCGTGGGCAATGCTCCTCTGCTCCCCTCTTATGAGGACACTTATGATTATATTTAGAGCCCAGCTGGATAATCTAGGATAATCTCATTTCAGGATTTTTAACTAAATCACATCTGCAAAGTCTCTTTTGCTATATAAGGTAACATTCATGGGTTTTCAGAACTGGGATTCAGATTTCTTTTGTGGGTCGTCATTCAGCCTCCCACAGGAATGGAGGTGAAAATGTTTGCCTGTGGGTTTGGAATTTACATCAACGAACCCAAACTTTCTCCCTTAAATAGCAATGAGAGAGATTCCAGGGTCTCTTAAGAGGTTCCCTTTCTACTGATCTGCGTTACAATGACACTAATACTCTCATGCTCCCAGGTGGAGGGGGAGCAGCCACCTGGTGGATCTAGAGTTAACTATAGATCCACATTCCCTGGTTCTTGTTTGTAGGCCACCTGCTTTTCTTTGCTGATGTATCATGGCACTTTCCAGCCTTTATGTATGCAATTGGATGTATTACAGACAGCAGAGCGGGGCACATCCATTTCCTTAAGGAAGGTCTCCCTCTCAACACCTAAACTTCTTCTAAGGGCATAGTGGCATGCCAGCCTACCAACTGGTCTCCTTGATGAACATCCTGCCCCCTCACTCCCCCTCAGTGAACTTCCTTAATACCCATGTCTTCTCATATCACACCTGATAAGGCCTTCAGTGGCTCCTCATCGCTGACAGAAAGATCAAATTTGATGGTTCCCACTTGACTTCAAAACATTCCGTGATCAAACTTTGTAGGTGGGTCAGCCCCATATCCATCAACACCTCCCTTTACTACCTGGAGCCATCACACCTACCTCCCTAGACTACTTTTGTCTCCCATTGGGATGCATTTTTTTTATTGAGATAAAATTCACATCCAATAAAATTTACCATTTAAAAAACTCTGACACATGGTGCAACATGATGAACCTTGAAAAGATTATGCTCATTGAAAGAAGTCAGACACAAAAGGACAAACATATGATTCCATTTACGTGAGGAACCTAAAATAGCGAAAGCTATAGACATAGAAAGTAGAGATTACCAGGGACTTTGGGAAGGGTGGTAACAGGAAGTTATTATTTATTGGGTATAGAATTTCAGTTTGGAAAGATGAAAAAGTTATGGAGATGGATAACGGTGATGCTTGCATAACAATGTGAATATACTTAGCGCCATTGAATTGTACTCTTAAAAATGGTTAAAAGGTAAATTTTATATTATGGATATTTTGCCACAATAAAAAAATGTTTTAAGACAAAATTTACTACTTTAACTCTTTTAGAGTATACTATCAGTGATTTTCAGTATGTTTATAGAACTGTGAAATCATCATCATCAATTTTAGAATGTTCATCACTCCATGAAGAAACCTCTCACTCGTTAAGCATTCATTTCACATCCCCCTCCCCCTAGCCCCTGACAACCATGAATGTGCTTTCTGTCTCTATGGGTTTTCCTATTTTGCGCAATTAATATAAACAGAATCACATAATATGTAACCTTTTGTGTCTGGCTCCTTTTGCTTAGCATAATGTTTTCAAGGTTCATCCATGTTGTAGTATATGTCAATACTTCATTCCTTTTTTATGGCTTAATAATATTCCGTTGTATAGATAGAATACATTCTCTCCATTCATCACTTGATGGACATTTGAGTTATTTTTACTTTGGCTATTATGAATAATGCTATGAACATCCATGTACAAGTCTTTGTGTGGACTTTATGTTTTCATTTCTCTTGAATAGATACCTAGTGATGCATTTGCTGGGTCATGTGGTTTATCAAGATGCAACTTGCAGTAGTATCCAGTGCATTAACTGTGCAGCTCTATGCTGATGGAGGATGTAGGCAGCCTAGAAAACAGAAAACCAAAGGCAATTGAAAGAATCTGCTTTTTAGCTCATATTTCCCTTTCTTTCCCTTCCCTACACTGCTACTGGGGCTGTCACTGTGTCATAAAATTCACAATTTGAATTTCACCTCCCCCCAGAGCCATGAAATAACCCCCAAAACAGATTTCAGATGTACCTAGGTGGTGGTCAACTGGTTGATCTGGAATTGACTTTGGCAGTTGTCTTTCTAATCATCACTTTAGACTAGAAAACCTTTGCCTTCAGACCTCTTAATCCAAAATCTAAAATCAACCTGTGAAAGTGCTGCCCCAGAGATGCCCTATATGGTGAGAATATGTCCACATTTAATGCACAAATAACTATTCTGTTATTGACTGTTCCTCACCTAAATCCAATTAAGTGAATCTCTTTGAAGACATACCACCTACAGGTCAGAGTAGTTCAAAATCGGTTGAATTCTTTCCAAGTACAGCCTGTGACAATGTCTTCATTTTTTACAATATTTGCCCTTTGAAACAGGCTTGGAGCTTGTGTGTTTAAAGCGGGGAGTGGGATTTAGAGAATGTCAAGCAAGCTAAATGATTTGTGTTGGTTCGTTCTGTTCTGTGCCCATGAATAGCATTTGATTCATGGACTGCAAATGGAATGTTGTACAGGATGGGCTCATCATGAGAAACAGCAGAATTAGAGTCGGAACACTCACTAAACTTCACTCTCTCTCCAAACCAGATGGGCAAGCCAAACTGAAAATAAGCACAAATCTTCTAATAAGGGTAATATCATTTGTACTTCTAAACAGCACACATGAAATACACTAAGAGAAGTAGCATCACTTGTAAATTACAAGCATTAACTTACTAACAATGAACAATTATCAACTCTTCAAATGCTAGGCTCCATATGAGAGAGTCAAGTTGTCCCTCTGTTGGGTCAATAGCTGGTCCTGCCTGTGGTCTCTTTACAAGTGGGGTGATGATTAAAAACCGTTCTGAAAACCCTGCTGCTGTTTAAAAACCATTCTGCTTGATTCGAACTTGGCAGAAGAACCTGGCACAAATGAAAGGCCTCTTTAGAGCCAGAAGGTCAGGACAGCAGGCGAAGTCCCCAAGGAGCCAGTGAACAACCACAGTCCAGGAAGCCACACCACCCACAACTCTGCAGGAAGGCAGGAAGCCTGGTTTACATTGCCGATGCCTTGTGATGTGACCTTGGACAAGTCCCTTCCTCTCTCTGGGCCTCAGTCTCTTCACCTATATATGAGGGGCCACTGAACCAGATGACACCAAAGGAAAGAGCCTTCTGCATGATTAACTGAACTTGGAAAACTTCCCATGTACCTTTTATTACTGATCTGAATAAAGAACTCTGTAAAATCATGGATCGCAATTAAAAGTTGGAATTTTATTTTTAAGAGATGAAGAGGCACACTGAGAAAAGCACTTTAGGATGGGCTGGGCCCCAATTCAGCATCTAGACCTTTGTCTTGATCTAGGAAGAATCCTAGAAATGTTTTCAGTATGTTTATTTTCCCCATTCACCCATCCATTTTTTTCTAAAGACAAGATGACAACTAAAAGCTCCTAGCAGAAGCTCTCTCACAGCTCCACTCTTTCAGCTTGGCATCACAGGGCAAGAATGCAAAGGTGGGCAGAAAAATCTCCATACATTCAACTTGGCCACAGGCAGGATGTGGCAGAGCCTCAAAGGTATGTCTCAAATGTGGGCTTAAATTAAACAGAGGACCTGCCAAATCCTCTGTTTACTTTGCTCTAGCAGTTCTGGAAACTGGCCTTTCATTATTGTCCTGGCCCAAACCTGATGGGGGAGGTGAGTGTCATAAGGTCTCCAGGGTGGAAGGGACATCAAAGAAGGACTAGAGAACCAGGCCTAAGCATTCCCAAGAGGCCAGCCAGCTCTTCCATCTTGAAGTTGTTTTGTGTCTTAGAAAGTTCCAGAATCCATCACCCTACAGCTTGTCCCCTTTACCTTTGTTTCCACAAGTTGAGGCCGCACATAACAGATCAAATCTTCTATGAACTCAGTAGAGGTTTCTCCCTCATCACCCTCTCCCTTTAATCTCTTAAAAGTCCTCTTTTTCTCTTGCCTAAACACTCCCCAAGACTATTCCTTATATGAAAATCCTGTTTCCTTTGACAGCCTGATCACTAGTTCCTGGAGCAAGTCCAGCTTGTTAATGTCTCAGAGAGGTTACTGGTAGCCAGAATAGGGCATGTGTCCAAGCACTGCGGGCTGACCAGGCCATAGTAGGACTGTCACCTCCCTCCTCTAGATCAGCACAAGGCCCCTTGAAAGGGTATAGGGAAAAGAAATGTCAAAATATTTCTGTTGTGATTCAGAAAACATCGATAACCCAGATGTTTTTCTTATTGTGCCTCTTTCCCTTCCCATTTGCTTAGCTAAAATAATAACAGTTAAATCAAAACAACAGCTACTTCTCTTGAGAGCTTACTGTTCTGTGCACTTTCCATGTGTGTTAATGTGTTTTTCACAAGCCTCTTAGTCCACGGTACTCTATTATAGCATCTGGACTAAGACAACGTTCCCAGCTGCAATGTATGAGGGTTCCAATTTCTCCATTCCCTCACCAACACTTATCTCCATCCACCTTTTTGATTAGAGCCTCCCCAGTGGTTGTGAAGTGGGATCTCATTGTGGCCTATTGGGCCACATACTGGGACAACGCCCCCAGGTTGGAGGAGAGCTGAGGAGAGGGCCTTGGAGAGGAGATGAATCTTTCAGGATTTGTTGCAGATGGTCAGACATTCCAGAAGGGGAGGTTGCCTGAACTGAGCCCCTGAGGCGTCTATACACCTATTTCATTTTGTAAATAAACAAATTGTTCCATACCACAAGTGCGGTATCGGTGCCACAAGAATTATGAGCTTGGGGTCACATGGGTGGGACAGCTAGAACCCCACTCTCAGGAGCTTGGTTTTATCTTGAAGACAAGTTGCCATGTGTAAACTGTTTTAGGACAGTCACCCTGACTACCTTGCAGAGCATAGGTTCCTGGGGGTAGCAATGGAGGCAGTGGGACCAGAGAGCAGTTGGTTCAATAATCCTGATGAGAGAGGGGAACAGCTGGAATCATCAGGGCAGAGACTGTGGTGGCAGCAAGGATGAAGCAGTCCCAGAAGACACATTGAGCAGATCTCTGAGTGGGGAACTTTCACTCAGTTCTTTCACAACTTTTCACCACAGAAAAATAGTCTTGGAAAAATTCAAAGGTCAGAGTTTCCAAAGGAAAATTCTTACAGATGACAGAGGGAGGGCTACTGACCTTCCCATGCTGTGTGCCCAGAACCACCTCCTACCCCTGACCCCTCTGCCAGAGTGTGATGGAACGAGTGAAGTTGGCAGAGGAAGGAGATACCTAAGTGCCAGGACCAGCAAATATTTAGATGCGCCCCTCCTCTTTTCCAAGCCAACCTGGCTAACGTTCATTTCATACTAATTATATGCACTGCAGAGAGAAACTCAAAGTAAGATACGTCCCTGGCTGCCAGAAGCTTTCTTTTTAGATAAAATCAACATCAAAGTATATGTGAAAAATAATATAATATGGAAATGCCCATCCAAGGCAGTAACAGATGATTCCTTGTTAAATAGACAGATAAGGTTTGACCTCAAAAGGCTTTGAGAAAGAGGTGCATGCTGACCTTGAGTTTAGGGGACATTAGCATTTGGATACCAGGATAAAGAGGCTAAGGGGAGCACAGTGGGTAACAGAAACCTCATAAGAAAAGGCAAGGGACAGTGAGATCACCTGTTGGGCCAGACGTACTAAGGCAGAGCCGGCTGGGCATTGACCGCCCGCAAAGCCATGTGGCCTGATTGTGAAGGCAGTTGGGACCCAGAGTAACATTTTATCCAAGGGAAGGCATGACTGGGGGGAGGGGTGGATGCTCTCAGAGAGCATCGGTCAGTCAGCAGAGTTAATCAATCTGCCTTCTGAGAACAATCCTGGGACTCCATCAGAGTGCAGCCAGAGTGCATGGAGGAGCAATATGGTAAACGTCACCTTCGGAGTCCTGTTAGAACAGGACAGAGGCCAGAAAGGAGTGACAGGAAGGGTGATGACAAACGGGCTCGATGTAGAGGATGATAAAGAGTTGTAAGAACAAGAAAAGGGATGCAGGTACATGAAAACCTCTTTCTCTTAGGACTCTGCCTGAGCAGAAAAGAAAGGATAAAACTCTGGAGAGAGAACCATCTTCAAGAAGTACTGCACAGAGAAGCTTCAGCAAGCAGGCATGCCAGTGAGGCTGGTCGCAAAGTCATCCCAGTAACTTTTCAGAGGTATTCATGAGGAGGCAAGGCAAGGCACCAGGAGCTCTGTCCAGCTAGCTGTCCTACATTCAAAAGTTTTTAATTTTGATGATGTTCAATTTATTTGTTTTTTCTTTTGTTGCCTGTACTTGTAATATCAGAGCCATGAAGTCATTGTCAAATCCAACATCATGAAGATTATTGTCCAAAGTTTTCTTCTAAGAATTTTATAGCTTCAGCTCTTAAGTTTAGGTCTTTGATCCATTTTGAGGTAATATTTGTATATTGTATAAAGTAAGGGTCATGTGGGGTTTTTGTATGTCTTTCTTTTCTGTCTATGAGAACTAAGGAATTAAAATGATCCAGTACTAGGCATTGGTTCCTAAGGCACTAAGTAACTAGCTAAGGGGATAACTGGTCTCATGACAGAAGAGTGAGTTTCAGCTTCCTTATCTGTAGACTGAAAATAATAATTTTGAGTGTATCCTCAAAATTCGTGTCTACCAGGAACCTCAGAATGTGACCTTATTTGGAAATATAGTCTTTGCAAATATAATTAAGTTAATTAATTGTAATTAATTAAGTTAAGGATCTCCAGATGAGATCATACTGTATTTAGCATGAGCCCTAAATCTAATGACTGGTGTCCTTATAAGATGACCATGCAAAAATAGAGGCAGAGATTGAAGTGATGCACCTACAACTGAAGTAACACCAAGGATTGCCTTCCAGAAGCTAGAAGAGGCAAGGGAAGACCTTCCCCCTAGAGGCTTCAGAGGGAACATAGTCCTACCAAATCTTTGGTTGTTTAAATTCTTGCTTCCAGAACTGTGAGAGAATAAAATTTGAGTTGTTTAAGCCACCAAAGTTTGTGGTACTTTGTTACAGCAGCCACAGGAGACTAATAGCCTCCTTCATGGAGTATCAAAATTATTAAATATGATCTTAGTCAAGTGTATATCACAGTGTTGGGTACATTGCCCAAGACCTCTCAAGATGTTCTTCTCATCTTGGGTCCCACTCACAGCTGCCCATATCCACAACACAAAGCAGACCCAGTCAATATCTGCCAATGTGTCCTTCCCAGCTCCCCAACTTCTCTGAGACTTTGTCAGCTTAAATAGCAGCCACTTGGCACATCCATCTTACTAGAGGGAAAGTGGTTGTCTGGTTTTGAGTTTGAATGCTGGGTAAGCCACTGACTTGCTGGGCAACCTGGCTAAAGTCACTTTTCCTCTGAAGATTTGTTACGTTGTCTATAAAATTGGGTAATAATAGAAATGGCACTCTTCTCATTGTGCTGCTGGAAGGACTTGACAATGTGATGCTTGGCAATATGATCATCAAAGAACTCAAAACTACAAGGGACTCGGCGATAGTCTTGTCTCATTTTACAGAGAAAGACAAGGCCTAGAGGAGAATGACCTGCCAAAGCCTCAAAGTAAGCTTCTAATGCCTCCTACCACCATGGACATCCATATGAGGAGGTGGAAGTGTCCCAGCTTCCAAACATGGGGCACCACAGATCCACCCCAATGGGGCTTCCCCAAGCTCCACAGAGATAGCCCCAAGAGAGAGTGGGTTTCCAGCCGTCAAATGAAGAAATTATTCCAGGCAGTAGAGTATGGTCAATTGTGCCGACTGCTACTAAAAGAGCAAGTAATGAGAGGATTTAGAATGGATGAAAGCAGGGCTGGCAAACTTTTCCTGTAAAGAACCAGATAGTAAATTTGTTCAGCTTTGGGGATTGTATAGTCTCTGTCAAAACTGCTTAACTCTGCCCTGGTAGCACAAAAGTAGTTACAGACAATAGGTGGGTAAATGGGCATGGATGTGCGCCAATGACACTTTTTTTTAGGGACACCAAAATTCGAATGTTACATCACTACGTGTGTCACAAAATATTCTTCTTTTAAAATTTTCTCAACCATTCTTAGCTAACAGACCATATAAAACAGGTGGTGGGTGAGACTTGGCCCACCGGCTGTAGTTTGCCTAGTTATGGTTTCAGTCGGTATTTCTCAGCCTTAGCTGTGCATTAGAATCACCAGGGGAGCCTTTAGAAAAATGCTAGTGCCTTATCCTACCCCAGTATATCAAATCTCAAGAAGTGAGGTCTGGCAGGGGTCTTTTTCAAAGCTTCCCTAATACCCCGTAATTCAGGTATAGACCCAAGCGAAGGAAAACATATCCACACAACAACTTTTACATGTATGTTCATAGCAGCGTTAATCACAGTAGCCTTAAACTGGAAACAATCCCAATGTCCATCTATTGATGAATGAATAAACAAAATGTGGTCTATCCATACAGTGGAATATTATTTAACTGTAAAAAGCAATGAGGATCATGCTACAACATGGATGAGCCTTAAAAACATTATGCTGAGTGGAAGAAACCAGACACAAAATGCCACATAGAGTATGATTTTCTTGTATGAAATTTCCAGAACAGGCAAATCCATAGAGACAGGAAGCAGATTACTGGTTGCCAGAGGCTGGGAGAAGGGAAATCGGGAGTGACTGCTAATGGGCGCAAGGTTTCCTTTTGGGATGATGGAAATATTCTGGAAGTGAATAGAGGTGCAAGGCATGCAACACTGTGAGTATACTGAATGCCACAAAACTGTACACTTTAAAAGGCTGAATTTTATTTTATGTGGATTTTACCTTAATTTATAAAGAAAAAAAAAAGGCTTCTCCAATGATTCTATCATGTCACCAGGCCTGAAAACCAGGGGCCCAGTGGGAGGAGACAGCAAATTTCAAACCAGCAGGCCCATTTCTAAGGCGGAGTCCAGCACAGAGGCCGTAGGAGTAGAAAGAATGAGCCCCTCACCCTTCCTGGGTTGGGAGGGGGCAGTATGTTCTAGTAAGGCCTGAGGGTTAAACTGGAGCCAGTCAGGTAGAGAAGGGAAGGAAGGTCATTGCACGCAATGGGGATATGTAGGAAAATCTGCCAGCACAAAGCAGTGTGGTGAGCTCAGGCCAGGGCATGTAGGGCCTTGCAGGCCATGAACAGTTTTTTTAATATATATATTTTTTCAATTATATTTGACATTCAATATTATATTAGTTTCAGGTGTACAGCATAGTCAGGAATGTGGATTTGCTATGAGTGAGATGGAGAGCCTTTAACATGAGATTGTGGATTTTTAAAATTTGAATATATTTTCTTTTACTTTTAAATTGCAGTTGACATACAATGTTATATGTTTTAGATGCACAACATAGTTATTAGGCACATATATTTCACAAAGCGATCACTCTGATAAATCTAATACCCATCTGACACGTATAGACTTATTACATTATTGACTATATTCCTTATGTTATACTTTACATCCTCGTGACTATTTTGTAACCGCCAATTTGTACTTTCTTAATCCTTTCCTCTTTTTCACTCGTCTTCCCCAACCCCCTCCCATCTGGCAACCATCAGTTTGTACACTGTATCTGTGAGTTTCTTTCTGTATTGTTTCTTTATTTTGTTCTTTAGATTCCCCATGTAAGTGAAACCATATGCCATTTGTCTTCCTCTGTCTGACTTACTCCGCTCAGCACAATACCCTCTAGGTCCATCCGTGTTGAAGATGGCAAGATTTCATCCTTAATTATGGCTGAGTAATCTTCCATTTTATATATGTACCACCTCTTCTTTATCCATTTATCTACTGATGGACACTTAGGTTGCATCTACACCTTGGCTATTGTAAATAATGTTGCAGTGAACGTAGGAGGGTATATGACTTTTTGAGTTAATGTTTTGTTTTGGTTTGGTTTGTTTTCAGATAAATACCCAGAAGTGGGATTACTGGACCTTCTTTGTCTCTTGTTACCACCTTTGTTTTAAAATCTATTTTGTCTGGTATAAGTATTGCTGCCAAAGCTTTTCATTTGTTTGTTTCCTTTTTCCATCCCTTTACTTTCAGTCTGTGTATGCCTGTTGATCTGAAGTGAATCTTTGGTAGGCAGTATATGTAAGGATGTTGTTTTCAGCCATCCTATCTCTTTTGATTGGAGCATTTGATCCAATTACATTTAAACTGATTGTTGATATATATGTAGTTATTGCCATTTTATTATTCATATTTTTATCTTATTTTTCTTCTTCTTCTTAAAGAAGTCCTTTTAACATTTCTTATAATACCAGCTTGGTGGTGATAAACTCCTTTAGCTTTTTCTTGTCTGGGAAGCTCTTTATCTGTCCTGGGAAGCTCTTTATCTTTATCTGTCCTATCTAAATGTTAGCTTTGCTGGGTAGAGTAATCTTGGTTGTAGGCCCTTGCTTTTCATCACTTTGAATGTTTTGTACCAATCCCTTCTGGCCTGAAGTTTCTGCCGAGAAATCAGCTGGCAATCTTATGGGAGCTCTCTTATAGGTAACTGTTTCTCTCTTGCTGCTTTTAAGATTCTCTCCTTGTCTTTAACCTTTAGCATATTAATTATGATGTGTCTTGTGTGGGCTTCTTTGGGTTCCTCTTGTTTGGGACTCTGCACTTCCTGGGCTTGTATGTCTGTTTCTTTCACCAGGTTAGGGAAGTTTTCCATTATTTTTTCAAGCAGGTTTCCATTCTTTGCTCTTCTCCCTCTGGTACCCCTATGACACTTGATGTTGTCCCAGAGGCCCCTTAAACCATCCTTATTTTTTTGTATTTTTTTTTCTCGTTGCTATTCTGATTGGATGTTTTCTGCTACCTTATATTCCAAATCACTGATTTGATCCTCTGGTTCATTTAATCTACTGTTGATTCCCTCTGATGTGTTGTTTATTTCAGTTACTGGATTCTTTATTTCTGACTGGTTCTTTTCTATATTTTATATCTCCATTTTGAAGTTCCTTATCTCTTTGTCAAAGTTCTCACTGAGATCATTGAGCATCCTTATAACCAGCGTTTTGAACTCTGCATCTGGTAGATTGCTTGTCTCCATTTTATTAGTTCTTTTTTTTTTTTTTTTTGGAGATTTGTTCTGTTCTTTTATTTGGGGCATGTTTCTTTGTTTTCTCATTTTGGCTACTCCCCTATTTTTTATTTGTTTGTTTGTTTGTTTCTATGTATTAAGTAGAGATGCTATGTCTCCCGGTCTTAGTAGAGTGGCCTTATATAGTAAGGGTTCTGTGGGGCCCAGTGGCACGGTCTCCCTGGTCACCTGAACCAAGTTCTCCAGGAGTGTCCCATGAGTGGGTTGTGTATGACCTCCTGTCATAATTGAGTCTTGCTTGCTGTTGGCACATAGGAGGGATTGACCCTCAGGCTGATTGGTTGTGAGGATTGACTGTGAGTACAGTGGATGAGCTGTTGTGCAGGGGCTGACCCTATGGAGCAGGATTCACTTTATCAGGACTCCGGTGCCTGCTGAATCTACCCTTTGGGTGTGTCATTTGTGGTGGTACTTGGGTGGTGCTCTGGTATGGTCTGAAGCTGGCCACTACTGAGTATGTTGGTTTTGAGGCCTCTTGGGGAGCAGTGCCCTGGTGCAGGCCAAGGTCAGCCGTTGCTTGTGCCCAGCCTAGGGCCACTTGCTATGAGCTACAAAGTGATCTGCAGATGGTTGCCACTTGTGCTGGGCTTGGAGTTGCCTGGGAAAGCTAAGCTGTGAACTGAGGCTGGATGCTGCTAGTATTGGGTTTGGGGCTGCTTAGCAAGAAGTATAGGGCACGCTGAGGCCAGATGCTGCTTGTTTGGGGTTTGTGGACCTTTGAGAAATTTTAGGAAAGTTTGCAGCATGAGCCAAGACAAGCCATGGGAATGAAAAGGCACCAGAAGTGGCTTGGGTGAGCATGCAAGTTGGGTGGGTTGGGAGTCTCAGGGAATCATCAGGGTGGGGACAATTGTGGGGACAATTCTGTCTGGGAGAAAGCTGCCCCTCCAGCCATCACCCTGAAGCCAGACAACTCAGTTCCTCCCCATATGTCCCTGGTACCTTTCAAGCTGCTGCCTCAGTGCTGGAGCTCAGAGTGACTGAGTCTGTCAGTGGGTAAATTTGTGTGTGGGCCCTTTAAGAGAAACACCTGGGACTCCAGCAGCCCTCTGTCTCACTCAGCTACAGTCTCCGCTGGTTTTCACAGCCAGAAGTTGTGGGGACTTCTCTTCCCCACACTGAAACCGTGGGCTTGGGAGCCTGGTATGGGGCTAGGTCCCCTTGCTCCTCATTTGTTACCTCCATAGCCTAGTTATCCCTCCTGATTTTTAACTACCACATGTGGGGGCGGGGGTGGGACTGGCCTGTTCTGCATCTTCACCCATTCTACCAGTCTCCATGTGGTTTTTTCTGTATGTCCTTAGTTGTAGGACTTCTGTTCAGTTAGACTTCAGGTGATTTTCAGTGATGGTTGTTCTGTAGTTTAGTTGTAACTTTGAAGTAGTTGTGGATGGAGGCAAGCACAGGATTTACCTACTTTGCCCTCTTGACTGGAAGCTCAAGATTGATTGAATTTAAGCAGGGGAACAACATGATCTGATTTACTTTTCAAGAGGTTCACTCTGGCTGCTGGCTGGAGGCAGCTGTGCAGTTTATTCAGGACAGAGATGGGTGCACACATCCAAGGCTGTTTAGAAGGCAGAGTTTTTAGGACTTGTTAATGGAGTGTGTGAGACCAGGAGAGGAGCCAAAACTGCCTCCTAGGTTTGAGGCCCCAGTAACTGGGAGATAAGTGGCGTCATTTACTGAGATGGGTACCATGCGGAGGAGTGGCAGGGTGATTTGGCAGCAAGGATGGACCATTCTGTTTTGGACATTGCAATGTCTCTGAAAAAATCATTAGAGAACGTAGAACATTCATTTGAATGTAGGTATCTGGGTTCACAGGAGAAGCGGGGTTGAATAGGTTAAGTTGGTAGAATCTGCATGTAGGCGTGAATGAGATGGCCCAGGGAGAGAGGTTAGAGTGAGGAGAAGAGAGGACCTGGCAGAAAGCACAGCGTGAGCAGAAGCAGAGGCAGGAAAGAGCACCAAGGTTTGGGGAACAGCGAGTGCTCTGGTGAGGCTGGAAGTTGGGGCCAGGAGTGGTGGGAGGGAGATGGTTAGATATGTCATCTGGGGCCAAGTCCTTCAGGGCCTTGAATGCTGAGTTCAGGAGCTTAGACTTGATCCCAGGAACAATGGGAAGAAGGTACTGGTCAGGTGGGTGGGGGGAGTTGAGCAGAGTAGGGCTGTGGTCCAACTTGACAGTTCCAGAAGATCCTTCTTCCTCTGGTGTGAAGAGTGGACAGGAGAGCTGGGAAAGTAAAGACCCCAGTTAAGATGCTCCATTTTATTTCAGTAGTCCTCAGGTGCTCACTTGTGTCAGAATGTCCTTAGTGTGGATGGAGTGATTTGAGAAGCCTCGAAAGGGTAGAATTGCCAGGTACTCAATACGTGTTAATCGATATGTGTTCAAATTTACATTTCCAATTAGAGGCAGATCCGGGCTGCTCCAATTTTTCTCTGTCTCAGTTTTCCCAGGCCAGGTGGTAAAAGTCTGCAGTCAAACAAAGGTTCGATGTTTGTATAGAAGTTAATGGAATCAAATGGTCTTGTCGGGCAGACTGGGATTGGGCTACTGTAATATCCAGATTCATATCCACTAGCACTCTATGGGTGTGCGTGTGTGTGTGTCTGTGTGTGGGGGTGTGCGTGTGCACATACTTGTGTTTGTGTCTGTCTGTGTATAGACCGGTGTTTGATGTATTGGTGCCCCAAAGGTATGGCAATGCCTGTTGAAAACCAACAAGAAGTATTTTGAACACAGTGGTGTTACTATTAACCGGATGCTGTTTTACATATTTGTGTCCTGTAACTTTTTCTGGGAGGTTTCTTGGACTACTTCCAGTACCAGAAAAGACAGAAAGAGGCCAAATGTTGGTTTCTGTGGTTGAGTCTCCCAAGTGTTTCAGGGAGACTCCACTGGGTAAGTTAAATAAAGTTCTACTCCTCCGCATTTGGGAGGCAAATGTTAAGTCCTATTCCTGCAGAGGTCAGGATTCGGCGTGGAAAATGCTGCCTTGGAAATATTACAGAGACATAAGTTATTTCTTGCCAAGTGCTTATGCAAATTTCATATTAATTCGACTGAGCACTAGAAAGAAATTTACAGAACCGTCTCTCATATTAGGAAAACATACAGGTATAGGGTTTTGCCCTGCTTGACTTGGCACGCAGGCTTCCAGAAGATGGGCCGGCGTTCTGCATTTAGATTTCCAGAGGAGAGGACTCCTTCTCATGATAATGAGCCTTGAAACCAAGTCATGACCCAGTGGCATTTTGTACCCGTCTTCTTTTCTTTCTGTATTGTAACTGTGGCTATCATTGCCATTATTGTTACCATTGTATGATCTTTGGTGTGTTAAGAAAAAAACCTCAAACCCCAAATGGGAATTCTAACAGAAATCAAAAAGGATGGGATGATTCATATCTCGTGAGAATTTGTGGCACTGGGTTACAAAATGTTCTGGTCAAAGGCTCCCTTGAGGGAGTGAGCAACTCTGTGGTGCACAGTGGCAACAGGCGTGATTGTGGGGGGAGGGGATTCTGCAGAAACACAGGGATGGAAGTCACTGCTGTCTGCGAAGCTGCTGCTCCTGACCAGCTACACTGGGTTGTCTCTAGGCAGCCAGCAGAGCCCGAAAGCCCGTGTCCCAGCTCGCCTCTCCTCCTGAGCCTGGCTAAGGACTCCTGGAACTCTTGTACCAGCATCCTCACTCTTCTCTCTGCCTCCACGCCCCATGCCAAACCCCTCCCCACTTTCCCCCAGCTTTTTACTCTTCAATGGCTCTGTCACCTAGAGCTGCATTTTCTAAAGCAGATGCTGGGTTCTGTACAATAGAGCCCTGTGTCTTGTTCAAGAAACAGATCCATGAAATGGCAATCTGATCTTGTCACCCTGAAGCCTCACCCCAGCCCCACTGAAACTCTTTGGGGTTCCTAGATAGAGTTCAAACTTCACTTGCTCTAGGAGCCTTGCATGACACGGTTGCAGCCAACTCATATTCCATACGTTGGGTGCTTTCTCATTTCTGGGCCTTTTTTTCAGCAGTTCTCTTGGACTGCCCACCCCCATCTGTGCAGTGAACTATCACTTTTCCTTAAGTCAGCTCAACCCTGACCATCCAACTAGGAGCGACCCTGCTCTTCGATGCTCCCACAGTGCCCTGTGCTTCCCATCTGTCTCCTCCCTACAGGGCACCTGGGACTTGCTTTTCTCCGTGCCCTGAGAACTGGGCCAGTCCCACGCACCCATCCCCTCCTTTCTATGGCCACTGCCACCTCTACCACATATGTATTCTGAACCTGAACTCTTCTCTTCAGCCCATGCATGGGTCCTACCTAGCCTCTCTCCCTAGATGATGCTAGTACTCACTCCTGTGGACCACTTTCTCTGTCTTTCACTTTCGCACTTAATGCTTACAACCCTTTAGTGGCTCCCCTTTGTTCTCAGGATCAAATCTTCATTCATTAGCATGGCATTCAAGGCTCTGCCTGACCTCGACTTACTATAAAATCCAAGGAAGGAGAGAATAGAAATGTTGTGGAGAGGCGGAGGAGACTGAGGGATAATTTGCTTACAGCTCAAAAAATATGAAAGGGAACATTGTTTTAGAATCCACTTTCAGGGCTTCTGTTTACATATGCAGTGTGTTCCAAAAAATTCCTGTGTATCAGGGCCCTGGGTGGACTGCATATTGCTGGTATAGCCAGTGATTCCCAGACTTGTGAATTTCATTGGAGAGTAGATTTCTTTCTTTCTTTTTTATTACTTTTTTTGAAATTTGTGGACGGGTAGGGTTGCCAACTTTCTATTTTGCAAAGTAAGCACATTAAACAAAAAACACTACCATCTTTTCATGAAATAAAGGACTTTTGTATACCAGAAAGGTCCACGATTTCAGAATAAAGGTCAGTACTTTAGCTTTATGGGGCAAAACTTGCCACAACAACCTCATTTTTCTTATTTCGCCTGGGACTGGTAAAGACTTGCTGATGTCTGATGTCAGGCGCTTGGGGAACTGTAGTAGCCTGTGGTGCTCCACCTCCCAGAGGCTAGCTGCTTGCATTCCCATTGATATGCACAGATCTTTGTCTCTTAATTGGCCTGCACAGTGGGGAGCGAGGTGGGAGGGGAAGTGTTGCTCCCTTTCCCACCCCTACCTTGCTGGGGCCCACAAAGTAGTTTGGTTACAGGGATTAGGGACCTAGGCTGTGGGAGAAGAGAGGAAACAGATAGAAGGGCTCTTGAAGCTGCGAGCACAAGCTGAGCTGCCTTGAGTCCCAGGGACCTTTGTCACAGCCCCTGCCCTAATGTGGATGCCCTCTCCACTCTGGCGCGCCCCAAGGATCATTGGGAGAGGGGGTTAGCAGGAAATGGCACTCCTGACATGGACAGTGGTGCTCTCAAGATTGGCTCCTTCAACAGTGGTGGGGGTGGTGGCAAGGTCTTTCCAGGGCCCTGGTGGACAGATGCCATCAGGTGGGGCTGATTTTGACCATGGGTGAGGGAAGCCTCCTTGAGGGGCTTTGCAAGGAGAGTTCTGTGGCACTTGAGAGCAAGACAGAAAATCTGCACTAGTGATACTGAGATAATAGCTGGTTTTGGAATTTAGAACACATCTTCCCAAGGATATGGTGTGTGATGAGGGTGGATGGCAGTGGTAGAATAGAAGGCTAGCCTTCAGGAGTCTACTTAACTCAGATTAGTAGAAGTCCTCCCAGCTCCATCTGTGCCTCTCCTGTACTCCCAGACTTGCCTGGTGGTTGTTTGTCCATGGCACACTCCTCTGGCAGGGTCAGACAGAGCAGAGGAGAGCTGGGTGTATTAAGAAAGGAGTTTGTCAGGCCAAATGGTTTTCCAATTAATAACAATTTTCAGGATATGAGAAGTTCAGGAAAGAGTAAGGAGTAGCAAGAGGGCAGGGACAAGGCTTGGCCAGGAGTATTCCCAGCTCCCATGTGCAATGGCAGTGGGGAGTGTGTGTTTTTTCTCTGTGTGTGGTGGAGAGGCCTAGAATCATAGTTCCTGAGTGTAGAATTTCCTGTAAATCAACTCCATGTTCAATTTCAATACAGCAGGATAGCCACTACCTGACCGAGAGGCTCACCAAGTTCTAGGCTTGTCCTCAGCCTGGTGGGCTCAGGATGCTGATGTCATCAGCTTTCTCAGACTCACACTGACCTGACTTATATGAGACTGAGAGACAAGTCAGGCCGCAGATGAGTCAGTTTACATAGAGAGAGTTATCTGGTAGGATAACTGACTTCAGATATTTACAGTATTTTGATTAATTACCTTTCTTTTTGTTTGAGTGAGTTTCTTTTGGCACATGGTAAACATTACCCTTTTCTGTTGGTTCTCATTCCCGTTCTGGTGGAGCATGTGCTTTATGTCTCACACCATCACCTGTCAATATTCATCCTTGCCAGAGTTCAAGCTGCTGGAACAGAGGCCAGCGAGCTTTCTCTGTAAACGGCTAGGTAGCAACTATTTTAGGCTTTGTGGGCTCCATGGTCTCTATTGCAACTACTCAATTCTGCTGCAGTAGCACAAAAACAGCCATCGGCAATACAGAAACTAATGGGTGTAGCTGTGTGTCCACAAACTTCATGGACCCTGACATTTGAATTTCCTCTAACTTTTCCATGTCACAAAATCTTTTTTATCAACCATTTAAAATGGCAAAAACCACTGTTAGTCTGCAGGCCATACAAACAGGCAGGTAAGTGGGATTTAGGCCAGCAGGCTGTAGTATGCCAACTATCCCTGAGCTAGAGGACAGTCTTGCTGTGCATTACACCATGGCCAGTGTTCGGCTGGTAGGATTAGATGCCTGCAATGCACATGTACCAGTTAGCGCTCCAGGTGGGTGTGACTGTCCACTACATGTTGACAAAGATGGCCTCAATGCAGAGGCTGCATTTTTTCTTTACCTCAGTGTATCCAAGCGTATAGGTGCTGGGGTTCACTCATCAGAGCCTGAAGGGCTCCTAAAGACTGACATCCAGTGCTCTACTGGTACATATGGGGCTACCTAGGTCAGGAGGCAAGGGAGCGGCCCAAGGCACTCAGAGTTAGTGGGAGAGTTGGCGATATATCTGCAGCCTGGAGCACATAGTAACTGCTCTACCTCATAGTAGCCAGTATTTCCTTAGTGGTAACAAGACTAACAAATAATGCTTCTGTGCTCACTGTGTCCCAGGCTGCCTACTTTCTACCATCTCAATTAATCCTCAGCACAACCTTATTGGGTCCAGCCAGGATTTCAACCCTGCCTGGCTCTAAAGCACATTTTCTTAGCTATTCACCCTTTGTGATCCCCTTGTGCCTTTTGACACTATGGGACTGGAGCTGATTGACTTCCCAACATCAAGGAACCTCCATTTTGCTCCCTTTCCCTCATTAATCGTTGAGGTGATACATGAAGTTGTGAGGAATCAAAAACAAGGATAAAATGCCTGCAATATGCCATGTATGTAGGGCTGTGTTCAGTAACTACTAGCTATTTCTGTTAATTTCCTGTCTCGTGTCACAGAATAAGCACAGCCTTGAAAATCCAAAAGGCATTCACTTATGTTTTGTTTCTCCAGCCCCAGGATTCAGAGCAATGGATGGAAGTCACAGGCTCCAACTTGGGGAACCCCCCCCCCATTATGGCTCAGGGGTTGGTGGAAGCCACTGGGGGGGGGTCTCTGGAGAGGCTAGCCTGGCGGGGGTCACAGGCCACCTGCCGAAAGGACACTGGGGGGAGGTGGTAGTAGCTGCCCTCTAAGGTGGATGTAGCAAAGGGCAGCCCGTATCCAATAATGGCAGGGACAGGGTCCGCGATGCCGCTCTGCCACTCGGGAGAGCAGTGGCGCTTTCTTTGTCCTCGAACGCTGCCTGCGGCTTGGAGCCCTTCTTGAAGGCGTTCACGTCAAAGGCTGCAGAGGGCATTTTGCTGTTCAGCGCAGTGTCGGAATTTGATTTCGCGGGGTCCGAGACATGGACCCCGCTTGCGGGGATTCATGGGAAAGGACTGCAGCGCGTTTGTCGTTCAATGAGCATGTTTACAGATCGACTCTGCGGATGTGAATTTGCGCTTTCAGCGTATTCATCAAAGCTTCGGGAGAGCTGACCCTGGCCCTCCCCCCTTGTTCCCTGGGCCCGCGGCAGCACTCGGGGTTAGGCCGCCCACCCCCGCCCCCGCTCGCTCTCGCCTGCCGCGTCGCCCCAGGCCTTAGGTTCGTCTCATCGAGACTTGCCGCTGTTTGCGAACCGTGGCCAGACTCGAAAATGGCCCTTTTCTTTAATCTCTGCACGGGGTTCCACTACAGCTTCCTGCAGTGATCGGCGAGTGGGCGGGCAGCCAGCGGTTCTGAAAAGCAAGCTCAGCCATGGCAACTGGGACAAGAGCGCGGGTTCCGGAGCCGCGGCTGGAGGGGCCCCTAGGGAAGAGACTTTTACAGGGATAACACCAGTTAGAAGGGGAAGAGCTCCGTCCAAGGGTCACTTTGCTGGCAGAGTGCACCTGGAGTGTGCCCTGCCTCAGGTCCTGCTACCGCCCAGTCGGAGTCTGGCGCACCGGGTGGAAATCACCACACATTCTCGCCGCCGGCGCCTCTGGCTTCCTCGCCACTGTTGAGTCACTGCTCCGGGTCCGCAGAGCCCACCTCTAGGACCCGGGTGGGAAGGGGCCTGAAGACCGCGCGAGCTGCAGCAGGACCCAACCCCGACTGCTCCACACTCTGGGTGCCTGTAGGCCCAGCCCCCGCTGAAGACCTGCCCCCAGGTTGTGGCCCCGCCCCCGAGACTGCAGGCTCGCCCCGCCCCTCGCGCCGCTGCCGCAGCCCCGCCCCACCTTCCCTTGCCGAAGCCTGGCGCGCTCCGGACGCCAGCGCTCTTGTGCGCCCCTCCCCGCCTTCCTGGGGTGCGCCGCGCGCGCGCCAGCTCTGGGCGGGTTCTGCAGTGGCGGCAGGGCTCCTCCCCCTTCCCCGCTCCTCCCCAAACTGCCCCTCGGGCGTTCTCGTGTTGTGTTCCTCTAGGCCCTTTCTGCCAGTTCCCAGCCATGGCGGCCTGGCGCTCGGCGTTCCTCATTTGCCTCGCTTTCTCCTTGGCCACTCTGATCCAGAGAGGTAAGGCGGGCGGGGGGCGCGCGGCGACCCACCCCGGGGGGCTCGTGGGGCGGGGGCTCGGGCCCCGGCGTCCCCGTGGTGCGCATGAGCGGCCAGGTGCCCGCCCCACGGGCCTGCGACGGAGACAGCTGGCTGTCGGTGGGGCGGGGGTGCGAGCCTGGAGTCAGCGGGGGCCGACCCTGCCGCGGTCCACGTGGCTGCAGAGGAGGGACCGGGACCCCTCCTGGTGCAGGGCTGGAAAGAGCGGGATAGTACCCCCTTAAAAGCCTGAACAAGGTGCCCCACCGGTGACAGCAGCTGTCCCCAGGAGACTACCTTTGGGAAAACCTTGAAGAGAGCACTCATTCTCTTGAGCGGGGCTTCTCAAAATGTATCTCGAGGCCACATGCGACAGAAGCATCTGGGGAGCTTCCTAGATGCTTTCGTACCCCCTTTGTCAGGATCTCGGCGTGGGGCGGCGATGTGTAGGTGCTCCGCAGGTGCCCTCCCAGTTTTCGAGGCATTGGTGATATTTTGCCAAGGAGGAGGGGAGAGAGATTCTGCCGGATCAAGGGAGCAAGTTTCTTAGATCCTGGCTACTCTAAGTGTGGTCCAGACCCCCCGCCATGGCATCACCTGAGACTCCTTAGGAGTGCAGCATCCCGGTCCCGCCCCTGACCTGAGTCAGATTCTGCATTTTAACGAGTTCTAGGGGTAATTCGTATTCAAGTTTGAGAAGCATCTTCTTAGAATAAATGCAGTCTGGTTAAAAATAGGGTCTCGATGTGTACCAGCAGAATCTTCTTGCACTTATTTATATCCCATGTCCATATCAGAAAACACTCCAGTCGAGCACAGAATTGTGCTCAGAGCTTCCTGACAACGACGGCAAATTCAGCTAATGACAAACAAATGAGCTCAGCAAAACCAAAACTTTGTCCTAGTAGAGTTCTAGTGAGATTTATGTTACATGTAAGGAACACTGGAAAACAGTGGACAGTGCTAGCCAAGGCAGTTTTGCAAAATATCCAGAAATATTTTGCATGTGGCAGCCGTCCTGGAGTTGGTAGAACATTCTACAAAGGTGCCAGGCTCTGTTCTAGACATTGCTGGTGCAGCAGTGAACAGAACTGAGCTGACATCCTGGTGGGGGTAGAAAACAAGTGCAAACATGGCAATCTATATATTGTTAGTGCTCTGGAGAAAAATTCAGTTTAAGGGTTTGATTTTTTTGGTTTTTTTTGTCCCTTTGAGGTTAAAATTTTAATTTTGTGTTAGGTGCATTTGTGGGGAAAAGTATAATCGTTTAATTGACTTCCATCTAATGATGTGGAAGATTTGAATATGGAAGCACAAAAAAGTTAGAAAATGATACTCCCTTCAAGGCTGTCTCCTGAAAGTCTTCGATGTGGTATGGACGTTGAGAAGGTGAAGAATACAAATGCTCAGGTCTCAGTTTTTCACCATCACGTGTTACACTAGGTGATTTAGGAGGTGGAGGAAAGTGAACCGGTACAACCATTTTACAGATAAGTAAATGGAGGTACAGAGGTGAAGTAACTCACTTCAGGTGGCAAAGCTAAGATTTGATCCCGAGCTTCTCTGATTCCACAGTCCTTGCTTTTTAGGTGCTAGGCACATGCCTTTATGCCTGGAGGTCATCCTCTTTCTACCTCTGACTGGCCGAGGGGCCTTGGGAAAGTTCCCTGAACCTGAGTAAGTTTACTCATCCCTATAATGTCTAACAACTCAGAAAGGTGTCTTGGGACCAAGTGTGTATCACTCTCAGATTTGCAGCCCTATCAGCAGCTGCTATCTCCTGAGTGCTTGCTCTGTAGTAGGCACTTCACATTTATTGTTTTTAATTATCCCAACAATTTTGCTGGCTAAGTATTATCCCCACCTTCCAGATGAGGGGCTCCTGGTCACATAGCTCAGAAGAGAGCCAAGATCCCATCCAGATAAGGCTGCTACCCGGTGACTTTTGTTATTTTAATTCAGAAAGCTGAACCGAAAGAAACTTTTGCTTCAAGGTAGGGACCCATTTTTCTGGATCTTTTGTGCAAAATACGATGACAGATACGGGTTTTGCATTTGTCTTGGGGATGACTGCAGTTTCAGAGCAGCTGTGTCGAAATTAACAAACACAAAACAGGTGTTCAGTTAGGCACCTGCTGGCTCTCCTGGAGCCTGGAAGTGGTCGATGGAGTGGGCCTTCCCAGGAGCCACTTTATTTTAGTCCTGGTCTTCAGCAGTGAGATGAGACTATGAAAGCCCAGCAGGCCTCAGAAAGGGCACACAACCTTAAAACATGATTTGTGAAATCCCTCCAGACACTGGCAAGTTGACACAGGCTTTAGGCTCTCAGGAGTTTAAAAGGGTGGTTAACAAGTCATCCGAGTTCTAGTTACAGATGGGTTTTCAGTCCACTGTGTATTTTACGAGTTCTGAAAACTCCTCTGAGGCCCGGTATGTCACTTGTATGCATCTACAGAAATGGGAAACTGTTCTTCTGAGCAGTGGGGATTAGCAGCTCAGTGGCACTGGTGGGTGGTGATTATAACAAGGGCTCCATTTCCCCGTCTTCCACGCGCTGGGCCCTCATTGCCTTACATGCATTGCCCCCTCGTAACTGCCCTGAAATGTTAGCACAGTGACCTGTCTCGTCTCCTGTGGTCTATAATAGCCATTTGCCTACAGCTTTGAAAATAACTGAGTGGTAACCCATATCAGATGAAAAACGTGTGGTCCAGAGAGGTTTAGGACTTGAACACAGGTTTATCTAAATAACCAAAGCTGGGGGCATGAATGCAGTTCCTTCCAGGGCTGAGGCAGGTCATAGACATGTGAGAGAAGTGACCGGGAATAAGTGTTATGAGAGTGCCTGCTCCCTTAAAAAGAGGTAGCCCAGCTGACGGAGGGTGCAGGCTTTGGAGGAAGCCTGCCCAGCACTACCGCAACCCATGGCAAGTCACTTAACTGCTTGGTGCCTTGGTTTCCTCATCTATAACATGGGCATAACCACACCATCCACCTTGTGGGGTTATTAATGTTAAATGATAAAATGCTAAGCAGAGGACCCGGCTCCAAGTGAGCCCTGTTAGTAATTATTCACATTACCTGAGACAGTCCAAGCCACATTTTAAAAATAACACAGTGCCAGTCTTGAAAACATTATGCTAAGTGAAAGAAGCCAGACACGAAAGTCCATATACTGTATGATTCCATTTTTATGAAATGTCCAGATTTGGCAAATCCATAGAGACAAAGTAAATTAGTGGTTGCCAGGGGCTGGGGGGAAGGGCAGTGACTGCTTAATAGGTATGGGGTTTCCTTATGAGGTGATGAAAATGTTCTGGAACAGAATAGAGGCAATGGTTGCACTACCTTATGAATGTACTAAAGCACCGAATTATAGATTTCAAAAGGGTGACTTGTATATGAATTATATCTCCATTTTTTAAAAAAATCCAAGTCCAAGCAAATGAAGGAGGCAGCGGCATGTAACACCTGAGTTTGGATTGGTCTTCAGGGGCCCTTGGACTTGGTTGGGCAGTGGTGAGAGAGCAGAATGCTCCCCAAGTGCTGATGGCGCCAAGATGCCAGGCTGTGATCCACGCAGAAGCCCTGTGGGGGTCTCTGCTATGAGCCAGATGGGCCACAGGGCCACCTGCAGGGTTGACCCAGAGCTGCTTAACCCTGCTTGCCTGAGTTCAGAAATGGTCCCTGGATTGGTGCATCCTGGGTGTGTGTGTGTGTAGAGGGCTGGAATGTTAGCTTTCCCGGATGGCTCAGTCACCATTCACCCCTGACAGCCATTGCATTGGGCTGACAGGGTCTGGGGACTGTTTGCTTTTTAACATCACCTATTTTGGCCCCTTCCTCACTGTCACAGGTCACATCCCCATCCCCTCTATCATTTTGGACACCAGGTAACTAAAACTTGTGTTTGTTGAAACACAACAACACAGAAATCACCCAAGAGTCAGTGCCAGTATTAAATGATAAAATGCTTAGCAGATAAAATGCTTAGCTGCTTCCAGTGGAGGTGAAGACAACGAGGCTGTTTGGCTGCTCAGAGGGTTGTGTGGGGAGGAGCTGGGTTTGGTTCTTGTGAGCTCAGGAAACATACCTTCCAGGTGCGCTGACTTTCCTGTTCTGGGTTCTTCCCCCATCTGCTATTGGTGCTTTCCCTGCTGTGTGCCCACTCCTGCTCTATCCGTGGCATTCATACTGGCACGTATTCCTCTGCTGCCCTTGGCATGCTCGGGGAGGTCTGGCTGCAGGGGTTCCTGTCCCCCAACCTGAACTTGGCCCACCCTGAGGCTTGGTCACAGGTCCATGGTCTGGCTGATCTTGGTTGGAATGTAAAAGCTTAAAGTCATCCAAAACACATAACAGAAAAGAGAAAATCTTTCATGCACATAGGTGTTTCACGTGGAGGCAGGTGGGAATAATAATAATGGCCCCCAGAGATGTCCACGCCCTCATCTCTGGTACCTGCGACTGTTAGGTTACATGCTAAAGGGGAATTAGGGTAGCAGGTGCAATTAAGGTAGCTCATCAGCTGGCCTTAAAATGATTCTCCCGGGTTATCCTGGCCAGTTAAAGGACTAGGATCCTTTAAATATGGAAGAGGGAAGTAGCGGAGTTAGGATCAGAGCGGTGCCATGTGAGAAAGATTCGACTGCCCTTTGCTGGCTCTGAAGATGGAAGAAACCTCGAGCCAAGGAAAGGACACACAGCCTCTAGAAGCTGGAAAAGGCAAGGGAACATTCTCCTAGAGCTTCCAAAAGGAACACAGCCCTGCCCACGCCATGACTTTTAGCCCAGTGAGACTGTGTTGGACTTCTTTGTGGCCTTCAAAACCGTAAGATAAAAATGTGTTGTCTTAAGCTACTAAGTGTGTTTTAATTTTTTTATAGCAGCAAGAGGAAAATAGTAGAGAAGCGGAGGGGTAGATGTTAGTGTCCTTTCTTTGAAAAAACTAGCTCGTGATGTTTATGTCGTTTCGACTTTGCCATTTTAAATCAACCCCCAACATGCTGAGTTCAAGATTTTAGAATGTGCAGAAAATTGGATGGCAATGATGGTCTTGGTGCCACAGTGACCACTTTAGAAGCACCTCAGAGGGCCCTGGAAGGCAGCTGGATTTCTTTAGCTTGGATTTGACTTAAAACTACTTCCCAAGGAGTTCAGAGCCTGTGCCTGCTTCAGCATGCACCCCATTCTGTAGGCTACCTGCAGAACGGGGGCCACCATCTGTCTCCCAAGAGGCCTTTTCCATCCTCTCCCCAGTCCTAATGGCTGCACCTGAAGCACGGTGTCATCTGGGGCCAGCGGACAGAGGGTCTCTCATTTGTCCAGGACACGCCTGCCCGTGCTGAGGAGTGTGCTGCCAGGTGACCTCTCTCCCGAGGTGGGTCGGGGGAGAGGGCCAGAGCAGGAATGGGTGGCCTGGACCTCCACTCCAGCTTCAACCAGTTTTGAGCTGTTTTTATTAGTTTTATAACTAGGGCTTTTCATGAGCTGTCAGAGGGTTCTGCAGCTTTAGAACAAAAACACTTAAACTGGAATTGAAGATTGCTAGAGTTGACTCCCACAGAGAGGACTACCCCTGCTCAATGAACATCTGTTTAAAGGAGAGGCTCCACATCTGGCTGGCATCGTGAGGTGGTTCTATTTGGGATTATTCTATTTGGGGTTATTTTCAAAATTAGAGGTGGTGCTCTCAGCAGGAAGCATTGTTGCAGTGCAGAACTCATTACCACCAAAATAGTGCCAAGGCACAGACGGGGCTCATTTTGACATTCTTCTTTTTATTTTTATTGCTGCTTCAGCTAGCCTGGGATGAAGGAATTTAACACAGGGCCTGCATTCCAGTGCGGCCCCACCATTTGCTGGCAACAGTGGCCTTATCTGATCTCTGCTTTGTGGGCCTCACAGAATTGTGCCAGTAGTCAATTAATTGCTAATGCAGACAGGCTGTGTGTGGTCAAGGTATTAGCAAAGTTACGGTCCTTAGAAGGGAGGAGAATGCGAAAGAGGTCACCGGCTTCCTTAGTTGTAATGAGAATCCAGGGGCCGATGGCCACAAGAGCGTTTGCTTGGCCAGAACCAAAGTGCCCGGCAAATTAGTGAGCTGGGCTCAGAGTCCGAACGAGCTTAGGAGGAAGAATTGCCCCAGGAGCAACTGTGAGTTGCCTTCATATGCCTTTGACTTCCTGCAGAGTTCTGTGTTCTTGTGCAGGAGCGATCCCTTTTTCACTGCTCGTCCATTTGGCTCGGTCATCTGGATCAAAAAAAGGCAAGAATCCAAAGTGCTGCCTAAAAAGAAACCAACAGAAACCATGTTTTCATCTTGTATTTGTCAAATCCGGTATACCACGTGGAGTTGTTTGGGGTTCCCATTAATTCCTTTCCAACACTTGGTTTCCTACCTGTCCCCTGAAACTGCGCCTGGCCTGGCCAAGGTCTGTGATGTCTTCCCTGTTGCTAAATCAGGTCATCTGACACCTCCGATCACACTTTCTTCCCTTGGTTTCTGGGATGCCCCACTTTGCTAGTTCTTTGCCTTTGTTCCTGCCTTTCTTCCTCCCCGCCCCCGACTTCGGCTGGTGGTGGTGCCTCGGCTTAGTCCTTGGTCAGCTTCTTTCCCTGCACTGGTTTCCCAGTGCTTTCTCCAGCCTCATGGCTTTAAACGAAGTCTGATCTGCATGCTTGTGACTCTTCAGTTTCTATCCCCAGCCCTGCTCTCTTGACCTACAGGCACCTGCGTTCAGCAGCTCCACGTGGTTGTCTGATGCCCTGCTGGTAGGTAGGTTATTGGAATCCTTCAGGTTCAGTTCTCCCCGCCCACCAACTGAATCCTGGCCCTCCCCTCCCCCTATGCTCGAACCTCCCTATAATCCAGCAACCAAAGGGTTCTTGCCCTGCGCAGCATGTTAAATTATTTTGAATGTCGCCCCTGCTAATAGATATCTCCAAAGGACCATGTACAAACCTGAGCTTCTGCTCCCTCCCTCTAAGCCTGTTCCGCCTGGGTCACTGGCAGCACCATCCTGCTGGTGGCTCTGGTCGCTCCTCCAGGGCTTGCTTTTCCTCATGCCCTACATCTGACCTATCACCAGACTGCACATGAGCACCCTCAGAATTATCCAGACTCTCACTTCAGTTTCTCTCTGGCTACCTCCCTTGGCTGAACCACCATCCCCTCTCACTGGGGCTCTGGTCAGTGTACTCCCAGCGAGGGTCTCAGAGTCCACTCCTGCCCCTACAGTCTACTCTCCACACTGCAGCCAGGCGATCTTTTAGAGACCTAAATCACATCGCGTTCCTCTGCTCAGATCTTTGCTTCCAGCCCTGCCCAGGCCTGGCTTGCCAGGTGTTCCAAGGTGCTAAGCATGCCTCCACCTTGGGACCTTTGTGTTTGCCCTCCCCTTTGGCTAGAAGTTCTTCCCTCAGATAGCTGTGTGTCCTCGCCCTCACTTCCCAAATGCTCCCACCTTGGAGGGGCCATCCCTGAGTACCCACCTGAAATTGTAACCCAAATACCCTCCTGTCTCTAGCCTGCCCTTATCCGCTGTTATCATCTGTCCACCTGCTTCTGTCTCCACCACTTGACTTTGGGCTCCATGAGGGCAGACACTTTTTTTTTGTCTGCTTTACCAGTATCTAGAACAATACCTGGCACAGTGAGGGGCTGGGCAGGAAACAGATGGCACGCTCAAGCACAGTAATTGAACATCTAATCAAAGGGCTATTTACAAGATATAGGGAAACCAAAAAAGAGTGCAAAGCCCCTTGGGTGATGAAGCAACTTGGGTATTTACTACCCTGGGCTTCAAGGGGTAAGAGGAGGGAGGGGTCCTGGAATACAGAGTAGCTAGGGCTGTGGGAGAGGGCGGGGGAGCTGCAGCAGCCCGGAGGGTGGGCACCAGGAGAATAAACGCTGTGAGTCTTGCTTTGCCTTTCAGTGACTAAGCCTGTGGGTCTCAAACTGTGCACCCAGGCGCCCTGGAGCACTGCAGGAACTCACAGTGGCAACAAACTCATGGTGCCACAGACATTTTTAATTTTCGAGGACAATGCAGCAATGTCAGACACCCTGCAGAGTGCCATTAAATTGGTTGGAACTAAATAAATGGACCGTTAGGTATTTCTTTGGGTCTGGGGTGCTGTGAAAAAGCCTCCGAGACACTAAGAGAACCTATGGTCTGAACCCATTGGGAGTCGAAGCAAGGGAAGTCATCGATGTGGCCTGTCCTCGTCAGTAGGCCCAGTGTGTGTCTGCTAATACATGAATGAGCAGTTATTGAGCCAGGAACAGTGTGGGGCACTATGGGCAGAACAGAATAAAGCTTGCACCTGCCCTCAAGTAGCTTACAGTCCAGACGGACCTGGACTATATATAGTAACTGCCCCACATGTCATAAAAGGCACCAGAATTCATTGTGGCCGCAACGCTATCTGCCTGAAGACCCTCACCCCCATTCTCCCTATGTTGAAAGTTGTTCCCGTCATCTATTGCTGCATGACCAACCACGGTAAACTTAGCGTAAAACACTGGTTTAATTATGCTCCTAGATTCTGTAGGTTGAGAATTCAGAAGAAGACAACAGGGGCAGCTCATCTCATCTCCACATCTGGAGCCTCGGCTAGGAAGACTCAAGTGGCTGGGGGCGAGGATCACTGGGAGGCTTCTTCACCCACATCTCTTAAAGGATGGGCTCACCTGTGGCTATTGACACAGGGCCTCTCCCTGTGGTTTGGGCTTCCTTACAGCATGGTATTTGAACTTCTACATGGCCCCTTAGGGCTCTAAGCGTGAGTATTCCAGCATGCTATGGGGAAACGTCATGGCTTTTTTTTTTTTTTAATTAAATTGTAAAAAACAGTATACCACCCAAACCATTTTATGGCAGTTCATTGGCATTAAGTATGTTCACAGCGTTGTACAACCATCACTTCTGTCTAGTTCCAGAACATTTTCTTCACCCCAAACAGAAACCCCATACCCATGAAGCAGTCGCTTCCTGCCCCTCACTCAGCCCCTCACAACCACTAATCTGCTTTCTTTTTCTATGGATTTACCCATTCTAGACCATGTAAATGGAAACATACGATATGTGGCCTTTCGTGCCTGGCTTCTTTCAGTTAGTATGACGTTTTCAAGGTTCATCCGTGTTATAGCATGGATCTGCACTTCATTCTTTCCTAAGATTGAATATTCTATTGTATGGATATATCTCACACTTCGCTTATCTATTTATCAGCTGATGGACGTTTGGGCCGCTCCTACTCTTTGAGCACAGTGCTGCTATGAACATTCGTGTACATCTTTGAACACCTGCTTTCAGTTCTGTGGGCCTTCTGTGACCTAGCCTCAGAAGTCATGCAGCTTTACTTTCACTTTATTCTATAGACTGAGTCACTTGAGAATAGTCTAGATTCAAGTTGAGAACATATATCCCACCTCACAATAGGAGCGTTTCAAAGACTTTTTAGCCACAGTTTAAAAGCGGCACACCAATCCACTGAGATTGCAAGGCTCACGTGAAATGCTGCCTTATCCGTGGAGGTGTTAACTGCTGTAGCTCTGTTATGATGCATACTTCTCTGACTTTTCTGGTTCTTTATGAAATAATCACCATTATGCATATTTGTTATTGTACTGGTCGA
>NW_011889310.1:160882-164517 GCF_000151845.1 Pteropus vampyrus
TTTGGGCCGCTCCTACTCTTTGAGCACAGTGCTGCTATGAACATTCGTGTACATCTTTGAACACCTGCTTTCAGTTCTGTGGGCCTTCTGTGACCTAGCCTCAGAAGTCATGCAGCTTTACTTTCACTTTATTCTATAGACTGAGTCACTTGAGAATAGTCTAGATTCAAGTTGAGAACATATATCCCACCTCACAATAGGAGCGTTTCAAAGACTTTTTAGCCACAGTTTAAAAGCGGCACACCAATCCACTGAGATTGCAAGGCTCACGTGAAATGCTGCCTTATCCGTGGAGGTGTTAACTGCTGTAGCTCTGTTATGATGCATACTTCTCTGACTTTTCTGGTTCTTTATGAAATAATCACCATTATGCATATTTGTTATTGTACTGGTCGATAGCTCCACATCCACCTCTTCTCTAGATGCCACACTGCTGTCATCAGCTGTCGGGTATTCTCTCCAGTTAGGGGGATGGACTAGCTGGTCCTTCTAGTACTGATGTTCTGTGAGCTTCACCTGGCCTTATTTGCACACACTTTTTCTGGTGGGAGGGGTAAGGTCTTCTCCGGCGAGCACAGTGCCCTGCACACAGCTGCATTGGGGGCACTTGCAGAACGTGGATCTCGGGGGCTTTGGGTAACCCCATCAAAGTAGGGCAGCCCAAGGATTTGCCTTTCTCCACCTCCAACTATTTCTACTTGGAGAAGGGTCAACGAGAGTCGAGCACTTTTTTTTTTTCCTGGATAGAGGCTGTAGAAGAATTTCTCAACCATGGCACTGTTGACATTTGGGGTGGGATAATTTGTTGGGAGGGGACTGTCCTGTGCATTGTAGGATATTTAGCAGCATCCCTGGCTTTAACCTGCTAGATGCCAATAACACCCCTTCCCAAGTCCTGCCAACCCAAAATGAGTCTAGATATTGTCGAATGTCCCCTGGGTCAGAACTGCCCTGGGTTGAGACCCACTTTGGTGGGTTTTTTTTTTTTTTTTTGGAATTCCGCTCTCCATTTTCAGTATTCCTCATGAGTCACTAAAGTTTTCTGTCATCCTCACGTTGCTTCAGGATAGACATGTTGGAGTAAATCAGATCACTCCATCTTTGTGGATTGGGAGCAGCTCCAGCCGACTCCAGGAGCACAGCTAGGCTCCTTGGTGAGCTTCTAGCTCGTCCTAGTTAGATCGGCACATCACCAATCTCTTCAGATAGTTGTCTTCTGCGTGGATTTCCACAGATGGCTCATCCCATCTGTCTTGTGTTGATCCTCATTAGTTTCAATCTTAAATGGGGACCTTGTCTTCAATATGTTTTATGATCTTCTGAGAACCCGTGGAAAAGAATAAACAGAAAAGTGAGCCAAAGACTTGACCAGGCAGTTCATACAAGAAGAAATCAAATTGGACAACAAACATATGAAAAGATGCTCAACCTCATCAGTAATTGGAGAGATGCAAATTAAAATGTAATATAAAATCGCATACCCTCCAGTAGGCTGAAAATTATAGTAAAGTCTGGCAATACCAGGTGTTTACATGGTTACAAGACTTATATGTGCTCTCTGTAGGAAAGTTGGAAAATGTAGAAAAGTAGAGAAAATGCAAACCCCATAACCCAGGATTAACCACTGTTAACATCAAAATACAGTATTTCAATTCTTTTTTCTCTACAGAAATATATAGTTGGACATTATTGATATAGCACTGTATATATAGCTTTCCCCTTTATTGTGAAATATACAGAAAAGTGTGCAAGGCCTTTAATGAATAAGTGCAAGGTGAAAATCTGTGTCATCAATCGGATCGAGAAATAGAATGTCGACAGTACCTGAGTGGATCTCTGGCCCTCCTGATCTCAGCTCCTCGCCCCAAGAGGTGACCACTAGCTTGATTTCCATGTAGTCAGTTTCTTGCTTCATATTTCTACCACCTACATATGTGACCCTAAATAATATAGTTTAGTTTGGCCTGTCTTAACTTTGTAGAAATGGAGTTACACTGTATACAGGCTTTCGTGTTTTGTCTTTTCCCTGCTAATGATCTCTTGTATTTGTGGTTCATTCATTTTCCTTGCTATGTGTTATTCCACGGTTTGGACATACCACAAGTTTTTTTCTTAAGCCATTCTCTTATTGATGGACATTTGGCTAGTTTCCAATTTTCGACTTTCAAGCAGTGCCGCCATGACTATTATGCAGATGCGCACAAGTTTTTCTAGGGCACTAGGTTCTTAAGTTGCGCTCTGGGGACCCTTGAAGGGCCCTTGAGACATTTTCAGGGGCTCCACGAGGTTCAACTGTTTTCATAGTAACACTAAGATATTAATTGCCTTTTTCATTCTTCTCGTGAATGTACAGTGTTTTCCAGAGTTGATGTGATGTGTAACATGAAAGATGTGCTTCTGTCATGTTTTAAAAATTTCCCACTTTTAATTTCTAATGTGATAAATATCAGTGGTTATAACACATATAACAAAAGGTCTTTGAGATTCTCAATTTTCGAATGTATAGAGTCCTAATGCAAAAAAGCTTAAAAATTGCTGTTCTAAGGTTCTACCTAGGACTAGAGTTTCTGGATTACATGGTATTTGTAGCTTCAATCTTACCAGGTGATGCCATACTGTAGTCCAAAGTGGTCATAGCAGTTTATATTCCTGTCAGCGATGTATCAAAGTTTCCGTTGTGCCAAAGCCTCACCAACACTTGGTATTGTCAGACTTTAGTATCATTTTAGCTGTTGGTGGGTGTGTGCTTTGATATTATTATGGTTTCATTTGCATCTCTCGTTACTGATGAGGTTCAGCTCCTTTCCATACGTTTATTGTCCAATTTGATTTCTTTTTTTTTTAATTGCCTGGTCAGGTCTTGGCTTATTTTTCTCTTTTTCTATGGTTCTCATTCATTTTCTCGTGCCTTGGTTATTTCTGGCTGTGTACTGTTCATCGTCCTTAAAATATATAGATAAGGCTTTGAAGTCTAGGAGAAATGTGGTTTCTTCTAGAGAAGATTTGTGTTTGATTTTTGTCAGCTGCTTTGGATGTTACTAGCCTTGGATCACCTAAAACAAGTTCCCAACTTTTCTCCTTGTTTCCCCAGCACCAAGCAGCCTTCCTTGCCATCCTCTGGAGGTCAAATTGGGAAAGGGCAAGTTTGTTTCTGAGTCACTCTTACCCCAGAGTGTAGTCCTTAGGAGTCCTGGTTTAATGTGAGAACTTTTCAATTACAGTCCTCAGTTTAAGAGTTCATGGGCCCAAACTTCAGTCCCTTTGCCTGCCTTGGAACCAAAGGTCAAGTTTGTCCAGCTTGGCAAATGCCTTCAGGGCCATGGACTCCTACATCTCTTAACTTCCCGCCACCTCTTAGGTGTGTGTTCGTTTGTGTTTTTTTATGGTCGGTTTTATACTATCTTGTCAGTTCTTCAGTGCTTTTAACGGAATGTTTTGAAAATCAACCATTTTAGTTGCTTTTAATTGGAAGATTGGTCCAAATTACTAGAAAGACAAATTGATACATATCTTTATCCTGTTTAAGTATGTAACCTTATATTGTATTTTCTTACATAATTAAAATTATTAAGAATATGATTTTTGATGGATATTGAGGTGGGCTCCAGGTCTTTGCCATTATAAATTACATTTTG
>NW_011889310.1:165287-167554 GCF_000151845.1 Pteropus vampyrus
GGTCACAGATGCTAGCATAGGCCAGGATGACATGGGGTAGAGAGAGTGAACCCAGCCAGTGCCACGCAATCTCACTTCATTGCATGACTAGGAGAGAATGTGCTGGAAGTCAGGAGAGGATGGCCTCAAGGAAAGGGGCTACACCTCAGAAAAGGAGGGCTCTCGAGAGTGAAGGTAGGTTGGTTGGAGGGCCCCAATCTTCACTCTAGAGGGAGAAAAAGGCAGAAAGTCATAAAGGGACTTGCCCATGGTCACAGATGTGACCTTTATATCTGCCGCCTCTGAACTGCAGAAGCCTTTGTAGCAGGTTCATTTCCCTTCCCGTCCCACATGTCAAAAAGTTCCATGTTCACACATCGTACAGTTCACCTAAAGCGTACAATTCAGTGTTATTTTTAGCATATTCAGAGTTGAACAATCATCACCACTATCGAATTTTGGGACATTTTTATCGCTCCCAAAATGTCCCTTCAGCAGTCCCTTTTGATGCATCCCCCCCCACCCCGCAGGAACAACTTAATCGCTTTTCATATGAATGGAATCATACCATATATGGCCTTTTGGACCTGGCATCTTTCACCTACCAAAATGTTTTCAAGGTTCATCCATGTTGTAGTGTGTATCAATACTTCATTGCCTTTTTATGGCCAAATACGATTCCATTGTATGGGTCTAATACATTTATTCATCAGTCAATAGACATTTGGCTTTTTTCTACTTTTTTGGGTACTATGAATAATGCTGCTATGAACATTTGTGTGGACTTAATGTCTTCAATTCTCTTGGGCGGAATTGCTAGGTCATAGGGTAACACTGTGTTTGACTTTTTAAGGAACTGTCGAGCTGTTTTACAAAGCTGCATCGTTTTACAATCCCACTAGCTGTATAGGAGGAGTCCAGTTTCTCTACATTCTCACCGATACTTATTTTCTGTTTTTTTTTAAACCCTAATGGGCGTGAACTAGTATCATTGTGGGTTTGATTTGCATTTCCCTAGTGACCAATAAAGTTGAGCATCTTTCATGTGCTTATAGGATCACGTTCTTGAGTGAGTGCCTGGTGCAAAGAGCTCTAGCCTTGCCTTGCCTCACAGTGGGTGCTTTGCTTTCCTTGTTTGAGTTATTTCCAGATAATTTATGGCATATTTGTTCCCATTATAAATGTATCTTACCATCCCCATCTCGCTACTTGAGCATGGACCTTATTAATCAAATCATCGCTTCTCCGTGTTTTTCATTTGCCACCTTTTTCCTTTCCTTGATTCTTCCATCTACCTGAAAACACGCTCAAGTTTTCCTACATCCTACAACATCTCTCCTGCCCCTGCCTCCCTTTTAAGCTAATATTCCATCTCCTTCAAATCTCTACTCCCTGCCCTTCCTCTTCATCTTCCTGTATTGTATAGGGGATCACTTTGTATTCTTACAACTGTATGTGGACCTATAATTACCTCAATAAAAACTTCAATTAAAAATGTAATGCTTTGGAAGCTATGTGTCACTCAGGAGCTGTCCTGGAGACATCTTAATGATACAGAACAGCCAAGCAACAGGTGATTCAGAAATGGGGAAGCCAAGGGTGGGGAGAGTTGGCTGTAAACACTGAAGCATTTCAACAGATCTAGGTCTGATCGATTAGGTAGAGGGAGGTGTCTGGCAGGAAGCCCTCGGTCCAGAGCTCAGAGCCACTTTGAGTTGGGGGTTTAGATTTGCGAGGGGGCATTAAGAGCTGAAATCATGTGAACAGGTGGAATCTCTCCAAGAGAGTGGGTGAAGATGAACAATAGCTCTCTGGGGAACACCAAAATGGGGAGAGGTAGACAGTACGATCAGTGAAGGAGAATGAGAAGCGAGAGAGGACAAGAGCCTGAGGAGGCAAATGTCATGGAGATTCAGGACAGACTGTTTCAAGGAAGGTGTCAAATGCAGTAGAGGGGTCAGATGGATGAGTCCTATTATAAATAATGCACTGAACGTAGGGGTACATACATCTTTTCAAATTAGCGTTTTCATTTTCCTTGGCCAAATATCCAGAAGTGGAATGGCTGGGTCATAAGGTAGTTCTATTTCTAGTTTTCTGAGGAACCTCCTGACTGTTTTCCATAGAGGTTGCACCAATTTGCAACCCCAACAGTGTAGGAGGGTTCCCTTTTCTCCACATCTTTGCCAACATTTCTTTGATTTACTGATGATAGCCATTCTGACCGGTGTGAGGTGATATCTCATTGTAATTTTAATTTGCGTTTCTGTGATGATTAGTGACATTGA
>NW_011889310.1:167604-203203 GCF_000151845.1 Pteropus vampyrus
AGAGGACAAGAGCCTGAGGAGGCAAATGTCATGGAGATTCAGGACAGACTGTTTCAAGGAAGGTGTCAAATGCAGTAGAGGGGTCAGATGGATGAGTCCTATTATAAATAATGCACTGAACGTAGGGGTACATACATCTTTTCAAATTAGCGTTTTCATTTTCCTTGGCCAAATATCCAGAAGTGGAATGGCTGGGTCATAAGGTAGTTCTATTTCTAGTTTTCTGAGGAACCTCCTGACTGTTTTCCATAGAGGTTGCACCAATTTGCAACCCCAACAGTGTAGGAGGGTTCCCTTTTCTCCACATCTTTGCCAACATTTCTTTGATTTACTGATGATAGCCATTCTGACCGGTGTGAGGTGATATCTCATTGTAATTTTAATTTGCGTTTCTGTGATGATTAGTGACATTGAACAGCTTTTCATGTCTGTTAGCCATCTCCGTGTCCTCTTTGGAGAAATGTCTATTCAGGTCCTCTGCCCATTTTTTAATCGGATTTTTTTTGGGGGGGGGCGGTTGAATCGTATGAGTTCCTTATATATTTTAGATATTAATACCTTATCAGGTGTATTATTGGCAAATTTCTCCCATTCAGTAGGTTGTCTCTTTGTTTCGTTGATGGTTTTTCTGCACGAAAACTTTTTAGTTGGATATAGTCCCATTTGTTTATTTTTACTTTTATTTCCCTTGTCTGAAGAGACATATCCTAAAAGACATCACTAATGACCTGTGTCAGAGAGTTCACTGCCTATGTTTTATTTTAGCATTTTTATGGCATGGTGACAGATGCTAGACTCATCATGGTGATCACATCAGGTGTATAAATGTTGAGTCACTATGTTGTACACCTGAGACATATATACCAACTATACTTTAATGATTTAAAAAAACAAAAAATGGAAGGATGAGTCTTCAAGGCCACCTGGACCTGGCATTTCTCCCGCAAGCTGGCCTCTCCTCCTGTGCTCCCCATCTTGGCGGGTGGTGTCACCATTCTAGCCCATATACCAAGGGACACATAGGTCATACTCCTCTCACACCTGCAGCCCCTCCCCCATGTGGCCTTCCTCATCTGCCTTCCTCTTCTTTGACAATTCCTTGCCACATCTCTGTTCTAGCCCTCCCAATTTCTCCCTTTTCATGGTGCCTCCTTGCTCTGTGAGAATGGCGGACAGGCTCCTGCATCTGTAAGGCTTGACTCAGGAGGCTTCCTCTGCTCCGAAGCCTTTTCCTCCTTCTCTCAGAGACTATCTGCTCACCTTCCTGAACCCACTAGCCCGGCTGACACCCACTCCCTAAAGCCTGCCAAGTGGAGCTTGTGGCTGCTGCCAAGATGTGTAACACCTAAGACATGAAACTGTCATCGCCCCATTTGTTTAAACATCTCCGCCGCTGGACTGAGGTCAAGAACTGTTTTGTTTTGTTTTGTTTTGTTTTTTCATCTTTCTTTCTCCCCCAGTTACTGGTCCCTGGTAGATCTTCAGTGTTTGGTGATGAAATAATCACTTTGGTGCCTAGTCCACTTTTTAGCCCTTTGGTGACTGAAAACTGCTAACTTCCTGGTTCCATAATCCTGTGAAACGTATTCACTGAAGGATTTCTTTTAAATGAAAGCTCCTTGGGTCATTGAGGATAGGATTGGATTTGCAGAAATTTGAATCCCAAGTAGCAGAGTCAGAACACTTCTATTGTGTTCAAGCAAATCATACCCAGCCCTGGAAGCACACTCTGTATCATGTTTGGGCAGTCAGGCTTTGACTGTGGTTAGGGGCCAGGTGTATTTATAGTGAGCAAGACATCGGCCCTGCCTCGCCTCCTCACACCCTGGGCACTGCTTGCTTCTTGCCCCTCCTCCCACTCCATATTAACAGGCCGGCACTGGCTTTAGAGGGGAGCAAAAGCTGGGGCAGCCAGACTCCAGCCTGGCTCCGTGCAGTCTCTGAGTCAAATCACCTTTACATTGGCTTGCCTGTGAATACATCATCTTGAAATGTGGTTTATTTTTTGTGGCTTAAAAAATTAAGATAAAATTCACATACCATAAACTTCACCCCTTTAAAAAGGTAATTTACTCACATGTAGGACATTCACAGAGCTGCATGACCACCACCTCTGTCTAGTTCCAAGACATGTCCATCACCCCAAAAGGAAACCTTATCTCCACTAAGCAGTCAGTCAACGTTCTCTGCTCCCCCAGCCCCTGACACCCACCAGTCAGCTTTCTGTCTCTATGCATTTACCTATTTGGAATGTTTCATACAAATGGAATCATGTAGTACGTGGCCTTTTGTGTCTGGCTTATTTCACTCAGTGTAATGTTTTCAGGGCTCATCCAGATGATAGCATGTGTCACGACTTTATTCTTTTGTATGGCCACACAGTATTTTGTAGCATAGGTAGACCGCTCCCATTGGAATTCTGCTCTGTGAGGGCACCACTTGGAGCTGCCCTGTTCGTGGATGTTTACCGGGGCTGAGAGCAGAGCTGGGCACCTCATCATGCTGATCAGTAGCTATTTGTTGGATGGATGAATGGAGGTTGCTGGTTTCCCCCAATTTCTGGTGATTCTCGGTGTCTGCTAGTATTCCTCAGTGGACGCCTGGGTGGGATTTCCTCTCCCTGGGGTGTGAGGTGGGCTGCAGTCCGGGAAGGTGGGAAGGCTGCATGTTGGGGCTGTGAGTGGTGAGCAGGCCGGGGCTGGCCTACATGGATTCTCTCTGCTGGGTCCCAGGCCTGCTTGGGCTGTCAGCTCCTGCTCGCCAGCTTGCTCAGTTTCTTTAGAGGGGAAATGTCCAGCTTCTCTGCCATGAGGGGCCTGCGCAGGAGGCCGAGGGCAGCAGCACATCTGCATGTAGTTCCTCCCTATTCCTTCTCCCACTGTCCGCCTTCCCCTGCAGTGATTTGAGGAGGGGGTAGGGGGCCTTCCATCCAGCCTCCACACCTCCTTCTGGACAGGGGATGTGCTACTGAGTTTGGGTCCGTCCCACATTTTTTCTTGTTACTCATTTTATTGGAAGCATGTCACATGTAGAAATTAAGGAGAATTGACTTCTTGTAATATTGCATCTTCCTGTCCACAAGCTAGTACGTCTTTTCACTCGTTCAGGTCTTCTTCTGTGTTCTTCACTATTTAAAAGTTTTCCTCACTTAGTTCTAATCTAGTTGTGAGGAATCTTTAATTGAGATCTAATTTGCATACAGTTAAATGCTAAGATATTAAGATCCTTAACTTCGAATGCATATCAAAACAGACCATTTTTATCACCCCAGAGAGTTCCCTTACATCACTTCCCAGTTTCCCTTCCCCTCAGGCAACCACCGATCTGATTTTTATACCACAGGATAGTAGTCTCTTCTCGAATCTCATGAAAAGAAATGATGCCTTGTTTACTCTTGTGTGTCTGGCTTTTTTTCCTGCAGCGTAGAGTTTTCAAGGTTCATTCATGTTATAGTGTGTATCAGTACTTCCTTTTTATTGCTGAGCAGCTTTCCATTATATGGATATATCACAGTTTATCCATACCCTGTTCACTGACATATGGGTCGCTTTTAGCTTTGCACTGCTACAAATCAAGCCGCTGCGCACATTCGTGTACAAGGCTATTTGTGGACATATGTCTTCATTTCTCTTGGGCGGAGACCTAGCAGTGGAATTGCTGACTCCTAAGGTACAGGAATGTTTACCTTTTTGAGAAACTGATAGTTTTCCAAACTGCTTGTACCATTTTTCACCCCACTGACAGTGTGCGAGTTCCAGTTCTCCCATTCAACTCCTCTGGCTTCGATTTATCTGTTCCTCCGATCTCATCCACCTTCGTTCTTCTGAAAGTTCATCTCAGTCTTCGGATCACTGATGTCTTCACCCCTTCGTGCTCCGTGTACTTGTGCACGTGCCTTTTTTCTGACATCTCTCAGGGGTTTTCAGAGACAATGTAAATGTGCTTGGTGTGCCATCTGGAACAGGAAGTCAGGTTTTTAGTTATGTGAGTAGTCTCTAGTGTGGCGTTTTATGTTGACGGTCTCGTAAAAAAAAACGTTACCCTGTCTTTTCTGCATTTGTTTTCAAAGCAGCAAAGAATAAAAACGATGATTTTTGTTTCTTCCAAAGCTTCTGATAGAAGAATATTAATTAACCTTTCAGCCCGAACTTCATTGCATGTCCAAGAATAACTTATTTAAGGGGGAATGGGAATGTTGACATTTTATGTGATTTCAAATGCTGAAGATTTTTTTCACGGGTGGGATCGAATGGAAAACCTCTGTATGAGATGGAGGGTGGAAGGTGAGTCGTGGGAATTGTTTCACTCGGTCCCTGGGATCCTCAGCCTCCAAGCTGCATGTCAGATGTGCAATCGGTATTGTCACTCCTTGCATTTCTCCCTCTTCTCAGGACTATGTGTGCACGGTGTCACTTGTCACATCTTCAGGAAAATAACTGCTTGAAGCTTTTTCTTCTCTCCTGGAGCAATGCAGGCTCTCCCCCAGAGAGTTAGGGATTGGCAGGAAAGGGGTGAAGTGGGGTGAGGCAGTAGAGGCAGTGGCGGCAGTGGCTCTGGCTGTCTGAGCCCCAGTTAGAGCTATGTAGCAGCTAGGGCCTTTCCGGTGACAGTAGTGCCTGGGCTGGGGGAGTATGTGACAAGGACATCTATTGTGACAAGGCATTAAAACATGTCTCATAAACAAAACCTGTAGTTTTGGGGCTTGATGTATTGTTTAGGTTATCTTTTCAGGAATATGGTATGTATGCCGAGCGAGGTGGGCAAATTGCGTGGTACTAAAACTGCTAGGAAGCAAATTCAAGAAGGCATTGCTACTTTTTTGTTGCTCCCACCTCCGAAAGGATGGCTCAAACCCTCTGTACTCTGTGATTTGCCTGCCTGTCTTTGGCTGCCAGTCAGTGAGGGACGTGTCGTAGAAACATGAATGTGCTATCAGAAAGGAATATTCGTGCTTGCGGGGAAGCACAGGGTGCCAGCCCAGGTTGTAGGCCTGCTGGCTTTAAATATCTCCTTTCAGCAGGACTTCTAGCCAGAGAAGCTAGGGATGGGGGTGGGTAGAGTGGGGAAGAGACCTAATTATGTAAATTTTGATCTTAAAGCTTTATTCGTATGTTTCCTGGCAGGTTGTTCTTTAATCTCAAGAACAAGATTGCTTAGAATTACCATATATTCCAGTTAATTGCATTAAAATTATAGCAAAGGTTGTTTTTGCTATAATCAAGAGTGATTTTGATTAATACTTATGAAATCAGTTGCCTCACCAGCAGTGGCAATGAGAAGAACCTCAGTCAGCTGTCCCTTCTCTTCTTTCCTTCCTTCCCCCCCCACCAAAGGCCAGGATACAAAATATTTTTGAAAGGTTTTTCTTTTCCAAATACACTTACATGGATAGTTATTTGGAAAGAAAATTTTTCAAAGAGGGTGTCTGATTATTTTCTTCTGTGTTTAGTACAAAGTTTATGAAATAGTTCTTTACTGAACAAGGCAAAGAGAGGACCCCAGCAGAGGTCAAGGCTGGCGACAGTGACAGGAGCACACGCCATCTCCTGATCGGCTGTGTACTGGTAGAGATTCAGGGCATTCTAAAGAGTATCTTCTAGTCTATGGCCATGCCACCCTGAACGTGCCCGATCCCGTCTGATCTCGGAAGCTAAGCAGGGTCGGGCCTGGTTAGTACTTGGATGGGAGACCACCTAGGAAGACCAGGTGCTGTAGAGGTGACAGACAGACAGACAGATAGACAGACAGACAGACAGACAGACAGATAGAATCTTCTATTGGATCAGTAGAGCACCTTGGGAAGATCAGAAGAAACTTGCTAGGAAGTGACAACACACATAAAGAAAACATTAGAATTACATACACTAAGAAAAAAAATCAAAATTAACTATAGCGCAAGGTATATACAAAGTGCTTCATTAAGGGACCAGAGTGGTGGCAGTAGGCATGAAAGAGATGGCTAGACTCGAGGTTTTTCAGTTGAATTGACTGCTGTCATTGATGGGTTGGATGTGACTGGGGAGAGAGAGGAGGACTTGAGTGTAACAATGCCCAAACTGCCAGCCTGAGCAGTAGTAGCTGGTGGTTCTGCTTGGGTGATGATTTGGGGGAACCTAGTCTGGAGAAGGAAAGGAGAATGTTTGCTCTTAGCTCAGCACAGAGGCAGCCCAGTGAGCCAGCAGCGGCCTGGAGTCATTCCGGGGTGTGCCCTTCTCCCCCAGGGCTGTGGCGACTCTACCTTTCAGCCTAGTTGCTCCCCAGTAAGGACCAAAATAAGAGCTACTTGGCACAGGTATTCATGAGAGCGTTCTGGGGTATGATGGATGATGTAGAACATCCAGCACAGTGTCTGGGACCAGCTTCTTCCAGAACCTTCCAGCTGCAGTAGGGAGCCTCAGAGGGAAGACTGCCTATCTTCCCCATCAGCAGAGAGGTTGGGAGGTGGACTTGGTGAGGGGACACAGTGTTAGGCTGGCAGACTCACCCACCAGTATGGACAGAATGACACCATTTGAGCATACTTGGGGTGTCAGAGCCCTTTTACTTTTCAGGTACTTCTGCATACATTGTCTGTCCTGACTTAAGAGATGGTGAAAAAAGGGATAGAGAGGTTGAGGAACTGAAGAGGGTCATACAGCACATTATGTATGTGCTTTGGAGTCAGATACTAACCAATACTAAATACCTACTACTGTGTGCCAGATACTGGGCCACTTCAGTGACTGCGGGATATACAGGGGTTGTCAGCTGCAATGTATCGAAGAGGAAGCAGTCTTGGGAGTAGTTATGCTCACAGGAGAGACGATGCTTTGGCATAGGCGGGGGCTGGAGACGTGACTTGGGAGGTCTCAACATGAGATGAAAACCAAGCTGTGGTCCTAGACCACATCACCCAGGAAGCAGGGTCAGGGAGGGAGGGAGGGAGAAAGACAGGAAGGGCTAACAGCATAGTTTCAGAGTGAGAAGAGATGTCAGCCAGGAGCCAAGGAGGGGATGGACAGAGAGGTGGAAGGAAAATCAGAAGAAAGGGAAGCCAGAGTGGAACAATTCAAAGAGCAGTAAGCCCCGTCTCATGTTCCATTTCACATTTCCGAGAATGGTTTCCGGGAGATGCAGGCAAAGCCAGACGGCCGCAGGTGGTGGAGCAAGGCCTGGAGACCCCATCCCTCCTGCCCGGGCATGGAGGAGGGGTAGAAAGGGCAGTAGCTGAGGGGCATCAGGGGCTGGGGAGACATGACCGTTTCCTAGACTGTATGAGAAAGGAGCTGGTGGAGATGGGGGGAGGGTACCATTGCTGGATTGACTGTCCCTGCACAGCAGACACAGCCACATCTAGGATCTCATGTTGGCCTCTGGAAGTGTACTAATTGGCCTCATAAAGTAGAGGACAAGAGGTTCTGGGAGAGGTACAGACCTGTCCAAGGTGATTCAGCTAGTGAGCGGCAGAGCTGGGTTGGGATGCACTTGGCCCATTAGTTTTGCCTTTGACCAGGTGTCCAGCAGGCCATTGGCGGGGGCCCTCAGTCTTATGTTCCTGCAGAGGGGAAAAGTGGTTTTCAAATCAGCTCCCTGTCCCCTTGGTTGCGCTGCCTTCCCTTCCTGATTTAGCGCGTGTGGTAGCTGTGAGATTAGCTGTGCCTCAGTTGTCAGTGTTACTTACAAAGATGGGGGAACCTCAGAGCTGGTCTCTGGGACTGGATGATCACAGTAGGAGGTGAGAGCTGGTAGCTCTGGTTACTTCTGGAGACCTCCGTGTCAAAGACAGCTCAGCTCCAAAGATAGGTCCCTAGACTAGTAGGTCACTGTGCCTCTTCTGATTATCCCAAGCAAAGCCCCAAAAGCTAACCACTAGGTCCGAGTCAGATTCATTGGCAATGACCTGATATAGACAGGGAAACCTCTTTCTACTGCTACCGGACTCCCCAGGGAGCTAGTACAATGCCTCACAGGGCACTTCCAAATCCTCTCGTATCACCTTGTCCTTTCACCCTCTCTTCTCTGTCCCCAAATCACATTTGTCCCTGCATCCTATCGATTGTACCTCAGAAATCTGCCTCCATTTTCCCAGTTTCATCGCTCAAGTTCATCTATGCCATCATATTTTTTTGTTCGATATATAATTCATATACCATGTAATCGACCCTTTTAAAGCGTACAATTGTTTTTTTTTAGTACGTTCATACTGTTGTGTAACCATCACTACTACTTCCAGAATATTTTCATCGCCCCAAACAGAAACCTATACTTAGTAAGCAGTCACCTCCATTCCCCCTCCCTGATGGGAGGAGATTTGATTTTGCACGGTTAGCACGCATTGCGATATACATATGACATATCATTGTATACTTAAAACCTATATAATTAACCAATGTCACCCCAAGAAACTTAATAAAATTTAGAAAGACAACAGAAAAAATAACATTTTCTTTATCCATTCATCTGTCGATGGATGGGTCTTTTACATATTTACAGGAATGCTATTATACTCTGCATCACTATTCCACTCAGTCATATGTCTGGAGGATCTTTCCATGTAGATCTGTCATTCATATAAACCACTGGCTTATATCCACATTATCACTGTACCTGATCTGACAGAAGAATTTCTCCATTCACAGTCATTTGAGCTTTTCCAGGCCTTTTGCGCAGCAGCGCTGCAACAGGCATCCTTGTAACCTGTGACCTCCTCTTCAGCTTGGGTTCTCCCTGTGACCATGTGCGAGGCGGATGCTGAGAAGTAGACTTGCCAAGTGACAGAATTCGGGTTTCAAATGTCAATAGATACTGCCAATCTGTTCCCTCTCCCTCTGGCAGTAGTGCAGAGACAGTGTCTCCCCTTTAGTTAACAAACGTATGTAGGAAAAAGGCAATCTATTGGATCAGGTACCTGAAGAACCCTGAGACGGTGCTACTTTCAGGTACACATAGGTCTAGGCTCTTAAATGATGTCACTTCGACAATCTCCATCTCAGTTTTGCTTTTCTCTGAGTTGGCTTTATTCTTTCGCAGGTTCTCCCCAAAGTAGCCACAGGCAGCTCAGGATGACATCTTACCAGCTTAGCACGCCCCGTGAAAGAGTTCCTCTTTGTCAACAGTTCCAAAAAGTCCTGGATGTTTTTAGTAACTGCTCTTAGGTTTTTTTTCCTTCTATTTATATTCCTTCTATTTCAACTTAACTTCCTGACGGCAGGGCAGAGTCTCCCTCTGAGCAAATTCAGAACTGCTGATCACTTGAACCCAAGCTGGAGATGAGGCCAGGGGTGCAGGAAAAACATTTGGGTAGTAGAAGCAGAGTCTAAAATGTCCACAAGAACTTAGACCCTGCTTGACCCACTTCCCTGGGCTGTATTCAAAGGGACCAATTGTCCATAGGAAGCCACCTAACTCTTGAAGCCTCTTAAACGCAGGCTGAGAAGTAGGATGAAGTAGGTCCAGGGATCTGTCTGAAATTTTTAAAAAGTAAATTTTAACTTCAGACCAGTTTTAGATTTATGGAGAAATTTCGAAGAGTTGAGAGAGTTCCTACACATCGCATACCCAGTTTCCCCTAGTAACGCCTTACGTTAGTATGGTGTGTTCATCACAACGAACCATCGTCTGAACACTTATTAAAATCCAGGCTTCATATCAGATTTCCCAAGTTTTCCCTAATGCCTCTCTTCTGTTCCAGGATCCCATCTCTTCCTACCTGGCATTTTGCACCTGAGAATTACTGGGTGAATAGTCAAGAATTCCAAGACTGAAGTTCTTAAATTCAAACCCAAATTCAATGCCTTTGGGTTTTTCATAGCCTGAATTGTTGAAGGTTTCCTAAATTGAGTTTTAAAAAACACCACTATCTAAACTTCAATATAGCTTTCATCTTTTTCCTGTTGCTATTACATCTGATGGAGTTCAAGGTTACCCAATGATTCTGTTCTCAAGTGTGCCCATGGAAAAGTGTACTCCTGCTGGGGAGTGGGGGGGGCGGGGCATTGCCGTTCCCTGGGGACCTCCTCTGCACCAGCCACTGTGATGGGCTGAGATCTCCTTTGCCTTGTTGGTCTTTCTCTCTCAGCATTCTGGTGTGGACAGTGGAGTTCATTTCACCCTAGCTACTGGCCCACTGTCACCATGGTGGCCTTGCAAGACCCCTCTTTCATTTTGTTTCATATTAGGAGTGAAAAATTGAAACCCCTAAATGTTCAATAATACTTAACTGCTTAAGTAAATTAAGGTATGATGACTTACGATGCAGTCGTTAAAGCCACATTATTAACATGCGGAAAAAAGATTACGAAAGCAAGCATAGTGCGTGATACTTTTTTAAAGTACACACACACACACACACACACACACACACACACACACGTCTTTATATGTTATACTTTAGTCCCAGCAAATTCTTGTGATTTATTCTAAAGAATTAATGAAGGCAGTAATAGCGACATATGTAAAAGTATTTGTGTACATACGTTAAACCTACATAGAGGCACACAAACTAGTCTGGAAGGGCATATACCAAGGTGTTAATGATGCTTGCTATGGGTGAAGGAATTACGGGAGGTTATTTTATTTTCTTCTTTTTTCCTTTTCCAATTTTATGGATCTTTCTAACAGCATTTATTATATTCATAAGAATTTTGCACGTTTAAAAATAAAGGTAAATAAGGTTCATCAATAAGAATTATGTCCAACAGGATTTTATAGAATTTCTGTTCATACTGCAATTTTTGAATCGTCACAGGGAGATGGGAAAGCTATATTCTGAAAATTATTTTTGATTCTCCTTAGATTTTAGCATAATTTAAATTTAATGCAGACTAAATTTAGTATCTTCTGAGCTGCCAATATCTGTTCAGCTACATCCTAAGTGATGTGGGGCTACAATGAAAATGTAACCTATGATTCCTTTCCTCAAATTACTCTTAGTCAATCTAGGATAAATGATATCTGGGAAAGAGAAACCAGGACTGCATTCAAGGCTACTCATGGCAAAGTGCTAAATCATAAGACAGAGCTGCTGGGCTGCATGGAGGTTCAGAGAGGGAGAAGATAATTACGTATTGGAGGGGTCAGGAAAGTCTTCATGCACAAAAAGATGGGATAGCAAAAGAAAAAAAGTTACCTTGCGATAACCAATCTGCTTTTCTGTCTAGTATAACTTCCTCGTTCCTGCTTCCTTCTGCCTGTAAAAGTCTTTTCATTTTGTACAGCTCCTCAGAGCTCCTTTTATCTGCTAGGTTGGACGCCACCTGATTCATGAATCTTTGAATAAAGCCAGTAAGGTTTTTACAATTTACTCAGTTGAATTTTGTTTTCTAACATAATAAACATGTTATTAGGCATGTGGTATATCTTACTGAAAGACGACTTATCTATATGTATAATATGTGAGTATTGTGATAATTCACAAGATGAGCAAATCAAGTTCTTGGTGGATAGAGTTGATCCCCACTGGGAACCCATCTGGATGAGAGTGACCGAAAGATGTTTTTCTCAGGTAAATAAAAGGCTCTGGTAGTTAGAGCACCATCATTTGTCACCTCACCTTGCACTAATGCCCCACAAGTACAATAATTGGAGAAAGCTGCACAAATGACAGAACAATGATGTAATGTTCACAAATGCCAACTTGTAGCAAAGGTCTAATAATATAGTAGGTGTGAGTTATGAACCATAATTAAAGCCTTTGTCAGTCATTTTACCCAATTAGAATATACGTAATTGTAAGTAGGACTCTTTTTTTCTTTTTAAAGAATAATTGCTTGTTGAAAGTGTGACATTACAGGATTAGCAGAATAGTATCCGAAAGACTTCTAAATGAATACTATAAACCTGTTAAAAACAAAGTAGGCACTTAGGCTCTTTCAGACAGATCCTAGCTGCTCTGGTGATTTCTCTGCATCAGAGAATGCACTGTTCCTGCTGTTCCCCAGGTCTAGAATGGTGTCTGATCCAGAGTAGATGCTCAGCAGGAGTTTGTTGACAACAGATGAACGCGTACATAACAGAAAGGAAGAGGTATCAGTCTCCTGTTGCTGCTATAACAAATCATCACAAACTTAGAGGCTCAAAGCAACACAAATATATGCTCTTACATTACGAAGGTTGGGAGTCTGACATAGATATCACCAGGCTGAAATCAAAGTGTCAGTATGGCTGTGTTCCTTCTGGAAGCTCCAGGAGAAAATCTGTTTTCTGGCTTTTCCAGCATCTGGAGGCTGCCACATTCCTTGGCCCGTGGTTCCTTCTTCCAGTCACACTGACTCTGACCCTCCCATATCCCTTTTTTAGGGACCCTTGTCATTAGCTTGGGCCCATCCAGGTAATCCAGGATCATCTCCCCATCTCAGTAGCATTAATTACATCTGCCAAGTTCCATTTGCCATATAGGTGACATAGTCACAGGTTTCTGGGAAGTGGGCAGTTAGAAATGGGACTTCTTGAGGGATTCTGCCTACTACAGAAGGTATCATTTATAACATTACCTTTGCATTACATTACATTGTTTTTTTTAAAAAAAATAGTTCCATTTTCTAACATTAATAGCTTCAGAAAATAAAGAAGGAAATAGGCATTACCTGTGGATAACTGCCATTAATATTTTGGTATGTAGTACAGATTTTATGAAAAACATCTCGAAGAGGTTGGCGAGGTGGGTGGTAGATCCTCTAGGCTCTAAGAGGCTGTTGTAAGGATTTTGGCATTTATGCCCTCATGGGTGTATACTGTTGTTTTTAACAGCTTCGTTGAAGTATAATGAACACAAAAGAAGCCACACTTGTTTAAAGTGTACAGTTCGATCAGTTCTTGACCATCACCACAGTCAAGATCATAACTGTCTTCATCAGCCCCAGAAGTTTTCTCTGCCCTTATCCTCATCTGCAGGCAGCCGCTGATCTGCTCTTTCTCACTATACATTAGTTTACATTTCCCAGCATTTTATAGAAATGGTACCATAAAGCATGTACTTTCTTTTTCGCCTCGTTTCTGTCACTCAGCATAATAATCCTGAGATTTATTCGTGTTGTGTGCATTAGTCATTCATTCCTTTTTCTCCCTCAAATGAGGAAAGCCTCCTTTTTGAATACTGGGCTAGGTGACTTCATTTGACAAACTTGCTGAATGCACGGTGGACCCGTGCCACGCCTGCCCTTGCTTCAGGTGCCAGGGAGAAGAAGAGGCATGATACTTGGCCTCAGACCTCCCAGAACCTCTCTCTGTGGAGAAGATAGCCATGAAGGGAAGTTAGAAAATTCAGCTTGCCGAATTCGTTTATGTTTGACAAAGATGTCAAGACAATTCAGTGAGTAGCCTCGTCGCATCATTTGTTGCGATGTACATGTCTGCTGGCTGCCTGCATGTACTGAGGGCGGGATGCAAAATATGCTTCTAACGGTACGATCCATGTCAGGTACAATTCGGAGATAAACATGGTCTGATAAGTTGCTGATCTTAATGATGAGCATGCCCACTGCTGAGCCTGGCCGAGTTCACGTTTTAAGGGACACATTTGGGCTGGAAAGAAGCTTAGAAAGTAGACAAGTTGAATTCTGTTCTGTGACACAGAGGAAGCTTTCTTTAGGTACCTCCCTCTTCCCCCTCCAAAGTAAGTAGGAATGTTCAATAACGTAGACTTGCAGGATGCTTGTCATTTCTAGTGGATTTTTTAAAAATGGTCGTTTTGTATCTTCAAAACATCTATATCCTTAGCATCAGCTCCCGCCCCCATCGGCTTGTGTACAGAAACACAAACGCAGAGCGCTATAAAGGGGAAAGGTCAGCTGAAGAGCTGTGATTTTATTTCGCATGGTGTTAAATAGGTTATTTGATTTATATTCTCCCAAATAACAAGCTGATTTAGGGAAATAGTCGGCCAAATCAAACAGACACAGGCCCGGATGAGTTCCTTGCAATTGCTGTATAGCCCAAGACACCAATGTCCCCTTTTCCATTGAGGCAAAAACCAGGCGGTGGGTCTCACTCCTTTTGAGGATTTGTGCTGGAAGACGAGCCAGACAGATTGATAAGCTAGTCCCAGAAGGAGGTAACAGAGCAGGATGTATTTATACCTACAGACTGGCTCTTTCTATTTTCGACATTGCTCCCCAGATCGCTTAGCCAGTGTTTCCAGTGTGCCACATAAGTGCCAAGGGCTGTCGGGGCCGAGTTCCATAATAGTGTACACAGGCATTGAATTTTAGTGTGGTGGTTGTAGAAGCAACAGTCTGCCATTGGGTATATCAGGGAAAGGAATCAGAGCAAGCCATTTCTTGCAAATATGACACACACGGACAGGTTCGTGGAGCAACGTCATTCAAGTCAAAGGGAGGAAGGAGTTAAGGAAGAAGTGAGGGGTGTGGCAGGGAGATGAGATCTGGTGCTGGTGACTTTCACCACAGGATCCAGATGTCTGCCGTGGACAACGGGAGATGGACTTATTCTTTGTAGTGCTAGAAGATCAGGGCCAGTTTCAGGGTCAGTACAAAAACGTTTTCCAGCAACCTGACTCTTCCAATGAATAGCCTTCAAAAGCACCTGCCAGGACCCCCAGCTGAGGTGATTCTGAGAGCAGAGGTTCCTAAGCTTGGTCAGCCTGTCCCTCCTGGCTGAGAACCTCTGAGTTATACATTGGAGATGAATTTGCTATACTCTGAGGGATGGTCGATTAGCTTACATTTCAGGTTCTTCCCAAAGTTAATAAACCCTGAGAAAGTTGACTTGGTTTTTGTGAAGTTTGTTTTTAATAAACTGTAACTCGGTGTTATTTTTAAATTTCTTGTCATGCTAAAAATATATATAACCTTAAGTTTACCTTTTTACTCATTTCCGAGTATACAGTTCAGTAGTGTTAAACATATGCACATCATTACACAGCCAAATCATAAGTTTTTCATCTTGCAAAACTGAAATTCTATACCCATCAAACACTAACTCCCCATCATCCCTTTCCCCCGAGCCCCTGGAAACCACAATTTTACTTTCTCTCTCTTTCTGGATTTGGTTACTCTAGGGACCTCAGATAAGTGGAATCATAGTATTTGCCCTTTTGTGATTGGCTTCCTTTTGCGTTTCACTTACCATAATGTCCTCAAGATTCGTCTATGTTATAATCACTTGGCGATATTTTCTTATTTTTCACATTTTATAAGATTTCCAGAGTGGACATACATGACTGGAAAACAAACTTAAAGATTTACATAAAACAGTGAGAGGTGTAATATAAGACGGGCCTATAGAGAGAGGGAGGCCAGATCAGGCTGGGCCTTGCAGGCCATAGTTAGGCACGTGGAGTTTATATTCAGGGTAGTGAGGTCTTTGAGGGTTTCGAGCAGGGAAATGATGTGCTATGATTATTTAAAAAAAGATAAAGGGAGTTGAAGCTTCTAGGTATAAAACAAGTTATGGGGATGTGTGCAGCATAGATAAAACAGTAATAACATAATTATAACATTGTACAGTGTCGGATGGTTGCTGGACTTACAAGGATCGCTTCTTTAAGTAGATAAATGCCGAGTAACTATGGTGTACACCTGAAATGGACACACTATCATGTTAGTTATATTTTAATAAAAATCTTTTTTTTTAAAGGGTGTCTTTTTGCCTACTGTGTGGAGAATGGGTTGTTGTGGGGAGAAGACCTGGAAGGACCAGGTAGATGGCTCTTGTGGTTGTCCAGGCAAGAGATGATGGCTGCAGTTGAGGTGTGGATAAGTGGGTGGACCGAGGGCATGTGGTGCAGGTAAAATTGACAGTACTTGATGACGGTGTGGCTGCGGAGTGCGGGAGAGATGTCCAGGATGATGTACAGGTTTCTGGCTTGTGGCTGTGCCATTCAGTGAAACAGATGAGCCCAGGAAAGGGTTAGGGTTGGAGGAGGGGAGGCAAGTGGAGGCATTTGGTTTGGGACATGCTTAATGTGAGCTGGCTATGAGGCTGAGGCATCGAGGAGGGATTGGAAAGGGAGGGTGTGGAGGCATCAAGTATAGCCATTTTAAAACTTTGATTATGAAGAGGAGAGAGAAGGCAGTATCAGGATGCGGATGTACAGTAAAAAAAAAAGGGTTTTCTAGTTTAAAATGGGAGAGATTTGAGGATGTTTAAAAATAGATGAGATAATACTTCCCAAATTGTTCTACAGATTCAAGGCAATCCCAGTCAAAACCGCAGCTGTTTCTTTTGCAGAAATTCACAAGCTGCTCCTAAAATTCATATGGAAATTCGAGGGACCCAGAATAACTGAAAAACAAGTTTTGAAAAAGAAGAATGATTTCAAAACTTAGTACAACACAGCAGAATTCAAGACTGATTGGTACTGGCACAAGGATAATCATGTAGATTGATGGAATAGAATTGAGAATCAGTCAATAAACCCTCACGTTCATGGTTAGTAGAACTTCAACAAAGGTGCCAAGACAATTCAATGGGGGGAAAGGACAATCTTTTCAACAAATAGTTCAGGGACAACTGGATTTCCATGTGCCAAAAGAAAAAAAATGAAATTGGATACCGACCTTACACCGTACACACATTCAGAATGGATGATGGATTTCAAGTGTAAGAACCGAGATGATAAAACTCTTAGAAGAAAATGTAGAAGTAAATTCATGACCTTGGTTAGGCAAAAGCATTTTTAGATATGGTATCAAAAGTACAAGTGATAAAAGAAAAAAAGAAAAAAAAAAACCAACAAGATAAATTGGCTTTCAAAATGAACTTCTGTGCTTCAACAGAAACCATCCAGAAAATCAAAAGACAAACCACACAGTGGGGGAGAACTTTTGTAAATCATATATCTGATAAGAGACTTGTATCCAGATTATATAAGGAGCCCATACAACTCAACAATAAAAGACAACCCAATTAAAAATGGGCAGAGAGTCTGAATAGACATTTCTCTTCATGGGCCTTTTTCTCTTTTCTCTTCTCTTGCCCTATAGCAAGAGGACTCTTTGGTAAGAAGACTTTCCACATTTTCTAGGCCACCAGTCAGGGGGAAATCTTCCCTGAAAGTGGCTTCTGTTTTCTGACTGATCCAAAATGTTGTAGTTTGGTCCAGAGTTATTACCAGGAACAGATGAATCACTAGGATGCATTCAGAATTGAGGTTCGAGGCCTCTAGGTTCATTGTCTTCCTCACTTGCAGGCACTTGTTATAAAGTTATTTCTCAAAACTTTAGTGCTTAGAGGAGAAACTGTGGGTTTTCTGTGGCAGAAGGTCTGTCTGTTCACTAGTTTGAAGAATACATTGTAAGTGTTGGTTTCTTGGGCATAGATGGTCTTGGGTTTCCGATATAAGCATCTGCTAGAAGAGCAGTTCATTTGAGGCAGTGAACTAAGCACTATGATGGGACAAGGCCCTGTGGTATGTTGGGGCATGCAGAAAGGATCAAGGCTCAGTTCTTCAGAGTTTACAGTCAACTGTGAGGGCCAGAGACTCAGATATATCAGGTCCAATTTGAATGAAAGATGGAGGAGGATCAACGTGATGAGTTTTACCTGGTGAAGGGGGCAGGCATTACCATGGAGAAAAGTTCCTCTGAGGATGCTGACAACCTCTACAGGAAAAGAAGGGTTTGGATGAAGAGAGCAGTGAGCATGGAGGTATAGAAGTGCAGAAAATGGTTCAGTTTTGAATGATACGCAAGGAGTTTGGACTTGATTCTTTAGGCAACGGGGAGAAATTGGTAGTGTTTGCGTAACAAGGGTGACCCAACCAGATCTTTGATGTATCACACTTTTTGGGCAGCGGAATAGAAGCAAGGCTCAGGCTAAGGAGGGCAGTTAGAGGGCTGAAATGAGAAGATAAGGGAGTGACCACAGAAGTGGAGGCGATGTGATGAATACGAGAAATATTTTGGTAGTAAAACAGATAAAACTTGATCGCCAATGAAGGAGAAGGCATCAGGAATTACAGCCATGCTTCTGACTCGGTGCCTAGGTAGGTGGTGATACACCTGAACTCTGCTATGCAAAAGGAGGGAGCCGAAGGGTAAGGTGACGGAAGACAGAGGTCAGTTTGGGCATTTCTCTTTGGAGGATTTGTGGAAATTTCCCCTGGATAGCGTGACCTGCAGGGTTGGAATTGGGGAGAAAGGTCTGGGTTGGGGACCTCTAGGAGTTGACTCAGGCTGGCAGCACCTTTCTCCCTTTGCATTGGCCTGGCCTGGTGATAAGGCTAAAATCTTGATGAGCCCATTCAGTGTAGATTCAGATTCTGTCTCTCAGCCTGCTCGTGAACATGGATAGACCCTAGCTAATGCTGGACCTCGCGACATGACTGCTTTGTTTTGCCTTCAAAGTTGACTGGCTAGATCAGGCTCTCTGTCCACGCTCACTCTTTGAGGGCCCATGATGCAACCCAGGCTCCATGCAAGCACGTCTGTACTGCACCGGACTGTGACGAGCTGTCTTAGGAGATTCTCTTGTTTTTGTTTCGCCAGTTTAAAACAGTATGCCCCACCCACCCACCAAAGTCAACCTTTTAATGGATTTTCTTTATCTCTAAAATGAGTGTGTGGGATTAGATGGTCGCTGAGGTCCTGTTCAGCTCTGCTTGGCTCTGATTTGGAAATGTCCATCTATGCAACATCAATCAGAGACAGCTTCCCACCTCACTTAAACAATTATACACACATCCACTTGTGTTTTTGTTTGTTGGCTGCAGGAGAAGGAAATGCCACGTGCATCGATTGTTATTAGTCAATACCTTGTGGCATCGGAACTGTTTTGTGACAACCTTGTGTCTCGATTTCCCAGGTTTATGTCACATCATTAGGATCTAAAGGTTCATCAGACACTGGGTGAGTTCAGGTTGGAGTGTGACTTTGTTGTCTCTGCATCTGTTAAGCTTTGAACATTTTAATAACTTCCAAAAGCTATTTACTCATTCATATTTATGAAGGGCCTTACAGAGCTGGTAAATTCTACTTTAATAGCAAATATAATAATAGCTAATATTTGAGAGATTCCTATGTGTTAGATTCCTTGCTAATCCCTTCATATATTCTGTCCAATTTAGTCTGCAAATCAACTCACCGTAGTGGAGTTTACCACTATCTCCATTTTACAGGTAAGGAAACTGAGGCACAGAGCTGTCAAGGCTCTTGGCCAAGGTGTCTCTGCTGGTGAGTGGCAGAGCTGGGACCTGCACTCAGGCTGTTTGGCTCCACAGCTGGTCACCAGTACTTATAATCCTCATCCAGTACTTATAATCTTGGAACAGCTTTGGACCAGAGTTGAGAGCCTCGTGTCCCAGTTTTTGATGTGACTCCAGCAGTGTCATCTTCAGCAAAGAACTTAGTATCTTAGAAACTGTGGTCCCCAGAGCATTGTGCCTCTTGTCATAGAGCTATCATGAGACCCCCAAGCCTCCTGGCACATAATGATGACGCTTTTTTTGGCCCACGTTGGCCTCGTTTCTGTTATGTATGTCATCCATTTTATCCCATTGGGGTGTTGAGCAATCAGGTATAATACCTTCGTTTTATGTATGGGGAGCAGGTCATTCCTGTGAAGTCAACTGAATGTGCCGGGCCCCTAGTCAGTGAGTGGGAGAACTGACGAGAAGTTGTCTCTCCTGGCTCCATGATCATTTCTCTTTCTGCTACCAAATTATTAACTGTGGGGGCCTGCAGGTTCCCACCTGATCAGGTGTCTGATCTCTGAGGTCCCAGGGTCCTGGAAGGGCTGAATGCTGGGCTCAGTACCTGGAGACAGCTACCGCATTTTTTTATTGAGATATAATTCATATAACATAAAATCCACCATTTTAAAGTCTGCAGTTCAGTGCTTCTTAATATACTCAGTAGGTGGGGCAGCCATCACTACGATCTAATTCTAGACTATTTCTGTTAACTCCAAATGAAACCCTGCACTTATTAGCAGTCACTCCTCATACCCCTGTCCCTGGCAGCCACTCCATTTTTCTTTTTCAAAGGAGTCCCCTGGCCCTCAGCTCTGACTTCTGTGGAAGAGGTTATCCTTGAAGGCCTTCCGAGCCCCTTTGGGATTTTCTCTGAGCAGTCATCATCGATATTTACCTTTCTGTGTGGAAAGGAAGAATGAACGTATCCTTTCAGTTAGCAAGGTGACTTATGCAATTTAAAAAAAAACAAACCAAAACCCTCCTCACCTTTAATATCAAGCTCCTTGCCATGTACATAGGACATAAAGATGCTCCCTGGAAATGTGTAAAAATACTCTTAGCCATGGTACCTGCATCTAAATTCTTGTTTACCGGATTTTCCTTTACATAGCAGGTAACAGAAGTTAGGTGTGCCCTGTGAATACCTGAAATGAACTGCCTGGGTTGGACTCCGCAGATGTATTGATGGTGATAGCTGTTTTGGACTGAAATGCTGATCCCTGGCTTCTGATGAACTACTGCTTTTGCATCATTACTTTCCTCTCTGGGAGTGCTTTCAATTTATTCATGAAACTAGTGGGAGCTCAGGTGGCAATAGCTAAATCCATTTAGTAATCAGAATAAGAGGAAAGCCATGTTCATGTTCCCTTGCAATGCTGCAGCGCTTAGCTAACCCAGAGGATATTAATTACTCAGCATGCTTTGAGGTGTGAAGGCATAAATTTACCAAGACAAATGTGTTCCCATCTAGACTGAGGCAACAAGAGTTAATTTAAAACAGTGCAAAAATTCAGGGAAATTGGAGACTAGCATAATTTAGCATTTTTGGTGGGAGAGCGAGACCTACTTGTTTGTGTTAAGGGAGTGAAATTATTTGCACCAGAGACATTTGAAAACTTGACCATGCATGCCAGCGAGTTTGTGAAATAGATTTCCCACAAGCGATGTTCGGGGATGTTTCTGTGGCAGGCAGGGGCTTCCTGCAGCACAGAGGTGCGAAGTTGTTTTTCCGGCCTGCAGGTTCTCCTTTTATTACTCATGGCCCCAGTGGCCCTCTGCTAGAGGGCAGGGGAAACACATGGCTTTTGCAAGCAGCCCATCAGGCGAGGTCTTGATCACGTTAAGGTAGAGCATCTTTATTTCATGGCTCATTTCAGGTTAAATCAAGCTGTGCCCCTGACCCCTCCATCAGTAAGCTCAATCTATTGGAGCTGATTTTTAGTCTTATTCTCTGAACCCAAGTGATCGGGGGCTTACGTCACAGTCCTATTTACTGGGTCATGACTTGCCCCCTCAGGGCTGAATTTGATCCTGGCCCACCTTCTGGTGGGCCCTCCCAGCTTTTAAGGGCCTGCCTCACTGTTGACCGAGTCGATTTCCTCTTTCCTATTTGATAAATAGCTCCATTTCTTTGCAGTTGTACAGATGCAGGTGCTAACCCTGCTGCCGGGCAGGTGGGTGTTCTGGCTTTCTTGGACAAACTTAAGTATAACATGGGTGTTTATGGAAGCTCCATTCAGACAGGCAAATGGAAAATCCTGAGACGACGCATCTACGCTTTACTAGTCTCTGGTGTCCCTTGCGTTCTTATTCATCGAAAGAAAAGGGTCAAGATTTTGCAATTTGAAAACAAAAGCGGTTTATGGTATTTATTCGTTTAGGATTTGTACTGGACCTTACCCCCCAAAACTGAAAGCCGCATATATGCATGAAGGTAAAAGGCAGGCGAGAAGCCATCCTTAGAGAGCAGGGGGATAGATGTCACTGGGCACTTGAGAGGCACCCGTCTCCCTGGCCAAGTTGTGACCGTGCCTCTGAAATCTTCAGCAGCCCGGGGTCCAGGCTGCCTCTGCAGTTCTCAGTCCAGCAGCAAGGAGCAGACATATCCGTTCCTCTGCAGAGATGAGTTTGCTCTGGGCGTGAAACCCAAATGGATTTGTCACAAAGTAAGATCAAGTTATCTATTGCTAATTCCGTGCGAGCAGATCAGAGACACTTTTGCAGCATGGAGACAGAGTTTGGATAATCGCAATGAACACACCTTTAGGGAGTGCCTCCTTGCTGCCAGGCCTGCGTTTGGGCATGGAGATGCCCAAGTCCTGGTCCCTGCTTCAAGCATCACTACCCATGGGACTTTCTGCGATGATAGAATTGTTATCTGTTGGCGGTGTCGAACACAGTAGCCACCAGCCCTGTGTGGCTACAGAGCATTTGGAACGGGGCTGGAATGACTAAGAACTGAATTTTAAAAATTTATCGAGTGTTGATTAGTTTTAATTTAAAAAGCCGCACGTGGCTAGAGGCTGCCATGTTAGATCTACAGAGAGGACGAGCACAAACACTTGAATGGGCAAGATTTCAGGATGAACTAAGTGGAACAGGCGGGAGAACGGAGGAGGGAGTAATTAATCAAATCCAAATGAAAGGCTACCTAAGGGGCACATCACATGGGCTCTCTCATGGATCAGACATTTCAATCAAGGCTTTGGCAGATGCTGGGTCCCAGCCAGTCCATGGCAGAATTCTGTAACAACAGCCTGCTGTGTCTTGCTTTACAGCCTTCATAAAAACGCACCCTTAACTTTAGACCCCAGTCACGGTGGGTCAGGTTGCAATATGAGGTCAAGTTTATGTTCCCTCCCAAAGGGACAAAATCCACTTCAGGACGGACACAGGCTGCTGGGTTGTCTGCGGGTAAGACCAGCAATTTCCTTACTAAATGGATCTTCTCAAGGACACGCACAAGGCCGTGTGTAATGTTTCCAAAGTCCTGCTCTGTGTGAAAGGACGTTTTCAGACAGGTGTGACCAGCTCACTGCATGCTTTTGCCGTTAAAAGAAATTCTTTGTGACCTTCTGCAGTGGAATGAGGGAACTCCTCTGCCAAATACTTGAACACTGGCCGTCCAGATACCCAGTGATTTGGGGCTTGTAAATTGAGCCTACTATGAATCAGCTGCTTTCTAATACGTGCCTGGTGCCAGAGGGTGAATCAGTGTTGTTAATGCAAGGATTCCTGTCTGCTTACACTCAAACTGAGTAGTCTAGTTACAGATCGCGTGGAAGAGGCACGGAATTTAAACCATCGGAGGTGTGGTATCTCTCAGAATATTTGTTCCCATCTTGATTTTAGCAGCTATGCTTGCTTGTAGACTCTGAACTTGTCTTCATACCTCAGGATGTAGCTTGAGATTGAATGGTTTTGTCCACAGCTGGTTTGGGTCTCTAGAATCCAAGATCAACGAGGGATTAATACTGCAAAATCATTAAATTGTTGTTTTTACTTGATGATACATAACAGAATATAGAAACAAACAGTAGCACATGGCTGAGGCTAAAAACACATTACCTATGCAAGATGTTATTTGGAAGAACCTATTCTTCCCATTCTTGGGTGAGAAAGGATAGAGTTTTGAAGGAGTACCCAGCAGGATGATTGGCTTATGATTTTGGGGGGAGGTCGATAAAGAACTTTTAAATCATCATCATAAGAGAAATACATGTACAATACTAAAAAAAAAAGGCAGAGAAGGGTTGAAATTAATAGCGAAATGTTCACATTCTCTAAACACAGCCACTGTTAACCAGTTTTTGTGTGTAAGCTTCCAGAAAATTGTTATGGCTATCCATATAGATACACAAATGAAAAATACTTCTCTGTATCTTGCTTTAGTTATTTGTTAGTACATCTTAGAGACCTCTCCCATGTCGGTATATAGACTTTTATCATTCTTTGTTTGAATAGACTTTATTTTTTTATATTATAGTTTTATTTTAGGTTTAGAGCAATATTGAGCAGAGGGTATGGAGTTTTCTCATTTACCTTCTGCCCCTACTCAGGCATAGCCTCCATTATTATTAACACCCCCCACCAGAGTGGTACGTTATTTATAATTGATTCACCTATATGAACACGTCATTATCCTCTAAAGTCTATAGTTTACATCAGGGTTCATTCTTGGTGTTGTATATTCTGTGATTTTGAACAAATTTCTAAGGGCATGTATCCATTACAGTATCACAGAGTAGTTTCACTGCCCTAAACATCGTTCCACTATTCATCCCTTCCCCCGCAGTCCCTGGCAAACAACTCATCTTTTTACTGTTTCCATAATTTTGTCCAGAATGTCATAATAGTGAGAATCAAACAGTATGTCGCTTTTACAATTTCTTTCACTTAGTAATAGGCATTGAAGATTCTTCTGTGTCTTTTCATGGCTCGATAGCTGATTTCTTTTTAGCAATGAAGACTATCCCATTGTCTGGAGGTGCCACAGTTTACCCATTCACTTAAGGACATCTTGGTTGCTTCCAAGTTTTGGCAGTTATGAAGACAGTTGCTGTAAACATCCATGTGCAGGTTATGTGGGCATAAGTTTTCAACTCCTTTGGGTAAATGCCAAGGAGTGCAATTACTGGCACATATGTATATATGTTTAGCTTTGTTAGAAACCACCAGACTGCTTTCCAAAGTGGCTGTACCATTTTGCATTCCCACCAGTAATGAATGAGATTTCCTTTGGTTCCACATCCTTGTCAGCACTTGGCATTGTCTGCGTTCCAAATTTTGGCCATTCTCATTGGTGTATAGTGGTATCTTGTTTTAATTTGAATTTCCCTGCCGACATATGATGTAGAGCATGTTTTCATATGCTTGTTTGCCATCTGTATATCTTCTTTGGTAAGATATCTGTGAAGATCTGACTAATTTTTCTCTTGGTCAGCTGTTGTTTATGTATATAGCTTTAGAAACACTCCAATAAGGAATATACCAACTCTGGTTCATATCTTTATTTTTCTTTGTCTCCTTTTTTCCATAATTATCGATATATAATTGACATACAACATTGTATAAATTTAACGTGATGTAATTGTGTAATGTACAATACGATGATTTGATACATGTATATGCCGTGAAATGATGATCACAGTAAGATTAGTTAACACCTTCACCAGCTCACATAATTACCATTTGTGTGTGTGGTGACAACATTTAAGATCTACCCTCTTAGAAATTTTCAACTATATAATACAATATTTTTAACTGTAGTCACCATACTGTATATTAGATCCCCAGATATTCATCTTATAATTGGAGGTTTATACCCTTTCACCAGCATCTCCCTGTTTCTCCTACCACCCGCCCACAGCCCTTGGAAATCACCGTTCTACTCTCTCTGTTTCTATGAATTCGGCTTTTTAGATCCCACGTATAAGCGAGGTCATACAGTGTTTGTCTTTCTCTGATTTATTTCACTTAGCATAATGCCCTCAGAATCCATTCATGTCGTTGAAAAGGCAGAATTTCCTTCTTTTCGTGGCTGAATAATATTCCATTGTGTGCGCATATGCATGTGTTACATTTTCTTTATCCATTCACCCATCGATGGACACTTAGGTAGTTTCCATGTTTGGGCTATTGAGAATAATGCTGCAGTGAACATGAGGGTGCGGCTATTTCTTGGAGATAGCAATTTCGTTTCCTTCAGCTCTACACCCAGAAATAGAATTGCTGGGTCATATGGTAGTTCTCTTTTTCACTTTTTGAGGACCCTTTATACTGGTTTTCATAGTGGCGACACCAATTTACATTCCCACCAACAGTGCACAAGGGTTCACTTTTCTCCACATCCCTGCCAACAGTCATTATTTCTTATCTTTTTGATAATAGCAATTCTAACAGGTGTGAGATAATGTTTTATTGTGGTTTTGATTTGCATTTCCCTGATGATTAGTGATGTTGAGCATCTTTTCATGTACCCGTTGGTCATTTGTATGTCTTTAGAAAAATGTCTATTCAGGTCCACAGGAGTGGCCCAGAGAATGACTAGATGCCAGGGACCACTGGGGCGTGACCCATTTTTTAATCGGATTGTTTTTAAGTTTCAAGTGTTCTCTGTCTATTTGGGATAATGGCCTTTTATCAGATATCTTTTTGAAAATATTTTCTCCCAGTCCGTGGCTCATGTCTTCATTCTTTTGACAGTATCTTTTGCAGAGCAGAATTTAATTCTAATGAAGTCCAGCTTATCGATTTTTCTTTCATGGGTCATGCCTTCGGTGTTGTTTCTAACGAGTCATCACCAAACGCAGGTCTAGATTTTCTGTGTTATCTTCGAGGTGGTTTTATTGTTTAGGTCTGTGATCCATTTTGAGTTAATGTTTGCGAAGGATGTAAAGTCTGTGTCTAGATTTATGTTTTTGCATGTGGGTGTCCAGTTCCAGCACCATGTGTTGAAAAGACTGTCTTTTTTCCGTCGTGTTGCATTTGTTCCTTTGTCAATGATTAGTTGACTATATTTATGTGGGTCTATTTTGGGGCTCTTTCTTCTGTTTCATTGATCTTTTTTTTTTCTCTTGCTCAAACCACACTATCTTTATTACTCTAGTGTTATAGTAAGTCTTGAAGTTGGGTAGTGTAAGTCCTCCAACTTTGTTCTTTTCCTTCAATACTGTATTGGTTATTCTGGGTCTTTTCTCTCTCCATATAAGCTTTAGAATCTGTTCGTCAATATCTTAACTCGCTGACATTTTGATTGTGATTGTGTTGGATCTATAAATCAAGTTGGGAAGAACTGACATCTTGACAGTATTGTGTCTTATTTCTCCTTCGATTTCTCTCATCAGAGTTTTATAATTTTCTGCATATAGATCTTATATATTTTTGTTAGATTTATACTAGCTATTTATTTTTGGGAGGGGCTGCTTATATAAATAGTGTTGTGTTTTTAATTTCAAATTCCACTTGTTCGTTACTGGTATGTAGGAAAGCAATCGACTTTCGTATATTAGCCCTGTATCTTACAACCTTGCTGTAGTCACTTACTAAGTTCCAGGAGGGTTTTTTTAAATTATTCTTTTGGGATTATCTACATAAACATCATGTTCTCTGTGAACAAAGACAGTTTTATTTCTTCCTTCTCAGTCAGTATACCTTTTTTTGTTGTTGTTGCAGTAGCCAGGACTCCCAGTATGATTTTGAAAAGCAGTGGTGTGAGGGGATATCATTGCCTTGTTCCTGATCTTAGAAGGAAAGTTTTAGTTTCTCACCATTAAGTATGTTAGCTGTAGGTTTTTTGTAGATATTCTTTATTAAGTTTGGGAAGTTCCCTTCTATTCCTAGTTTACTCAGGGTATCCCAGTCTTTTAAATAGTTAGAGAACTTTTCATTGTAGTAAAGAACTATATTTTATTTAATCATTCTTCTTTGATGAGCAACACTTGGTCTGTTTCCATTTCTTTTTGCTATTGTAACCAGTATTGCCATGAACATCCTCATCCATATCTTTTTGGGCACATGTACAAGTATTTTTCTGTAACAGGTAACTAAAAATGTAATTGTTGGGTTGAGAAATGTGCATATTTAAATTATTTTTAATTTTTTAAATGTCGATACAATTATAAGCCTACAGGAAACTTGCAAGTACAATACAAGGGATGTTCCGCCCCCCGCCCCAAATCATTTGAGAGTGAGTTGCATACCTGATGCCCCATCACCACCATCCCCCGCACCATACAGTATACTTTAGAGTGCATTTCCTATAAAGAAGGACATCCTTTTATATATCCTCAGTGTAACCATCTGAATTAGGAAATTCACATTGATACATTACTACCACCTAGTCCTCAGACACCATTCAAGTTTCACCAGTCGTCCCAATGTCTAATACAGGGAATTCCCATTTACTATTCCCCTAGATTCCCTACTTTTACCACATTTGCTCTGGTGTGTCTATGTAGTTTGAATTTTTTTTTTCTGAATCATTTCAGAATCAGTCAGAAACGTGATGCCCATCACCTCTTGACACTTCAGTGTGCCTTTTCTGAAAACAAGGACACCCTCCTCCATGACCATAGTACATCCATCAAGATCAGAAAGTTGACAGTGATCCAATATTACCATCTAGTCCACATACCTCATCCAAATTTCGCTGATTGTCCCAATAATGGCCTTTATAGGTTCAGGATCCAATCCAGGATCATCTGTTGGATTTAGCTGTCACAGTTTTCCTGATCTCAGGGACTGCAGTCTTTCGGTGCTTGTTGTTCAGTGCTGAAAATTGTTGCCTCATGTTTTCTCCATTTTCTGGTTTATGATGTCTGTTAATCTGATACCAGTTACTCCATCATAGCAAGAAGCAAAAGTCTACTTTAGAATTTTAGAAGCTATTAAGTGCTATGACTTTTATTTTCTCGATGGATTATATGCTTTATTCTTATAAAACATTGCTCTTTTCCTATTTAGAAGTTTGAGTCTTGAATTTTATATTAATTTTACCACATCTGTTCCTTCCTGTTAGCATTTGCATTGTATATATTTCTCTATTCTCCTGGATCTTTTTTTTGCCATTTTATTTTAGATTTATATTTTGTCAACAACACGTAGTTATCTTTTTATCCCATTTACCGTTTGATAGAACATTTACCCTATTTATACTCATTTTTTGTTATGATTATATTATGTTAAAGTTTGTTTTCCATTTAACATATTTCCTATTTAAGATTTATGCGTCTCGTTTTTTTCCTGTTTGTCTTTTTGGATTGATTTTTTTAGTCGGTGGTGTTTACCTTTCATGGTTTTTTCTTGAATGAGTTAGAGGTTAATATCCTGTAGCTCTTCTTTTAGTGGTTACCCTTATTTATTTATTTTTTTGCTATAGGAAATGGATTTTTAAAAATAAACTTTATTTTTAGAACAGTTTTAGATTCACAATGCAAAGCTAGTACAGTGAGTTCCCTTAAGCTCTGCATCCAGTTCTCCCTATTATTATTCTATATTAGTATGGTACATTTGTCACAATTAACCAATATTGATACACTATTATAAACTAAACTCCGTACTCTATTCAGATTTCCTTAGTTTTCATCTAAAGTCCTTTTTCTGTTACAGGATCCAGTCCAGGGTACCACATAACTTTCCATCTCTATATCTCCTTAGGCTCTTCAGCCTATGCCAGTTTCTTAGACTTTTCCTTTTTCTATTAGGGTTGGCATTCAATACTTTATATTAGTTTCAGGTGTATAGCATAGTGGTCAGATAATTATATAATTTACAAAGTGATCCCCTCAATTAGTTTAGTACCCACCTGGCACCATACATAGTTATTACCGTATTATCAACTGTATTCCCTATGCTATACTTCACATCCCCATGACCATTTTGTAACCACCAATTTGTATTTCTCTTTTTGACGACCTTGATAGTTTTGGGGAATACTGGTCAGGTATTTTGTAGGATGCCCCTTGGTTGGAATTTGTTTGCTGTTTTTCTCATGATTATGCTGGGGTTATGGGTTTTTGAGAGGAAGATCACACACATATAGCACCCTTTTTATCGCATCATACCAAAGGTATATACTAATCACTATTAGTATATACTCATCACTATTACTCATCACTATTGATACTATGATTGCCCAGTCGATTTAGTGTTTGTCAGGTCTATCCACTGTAAAGTTACTTTCTGCACCTTCTTCACCTTCTCATACTGTAATCTTTGGAAGGATGTCAAAACTTACGGAGGTAGGGAGTTATGCTTCACCTCCTTGAGGGAGAAGTATCTACATAAATGAATTTGAATTCTGCTCTCTTTCTGTATTTGCTCAATCATGGATATTTATTTTATACTTAGGGTTATTATCCAGTACTACTTTATTGCCTAAATTATTCCATCTCTCACCATTGAGAACTCTTTCAGTTAGTGCTCTGCCCCTTTGGCATATACCCATCAACATCAATATTTTTAGAAGTACTTCCTGGCATTATAACATGCTTCAAGCTCATATATTTCCTGTGCTCAATCCTAGAATCAGCCATTTCTCCAAGGAGCTCTGGTCCCTTTTATTGGAGAATAGTATTTAGAAACCAAGATCTGGGTGCTTGGTGTGCTCCTCGCTACTGGGGTGTTATTGCTTCCAGACCTCTCAGCTGACAGAGCTAGGGAATATATGTCTGCATAGTAACCCAAATATTTCTATATGTAACCATCTCTGTGTATATATATGTGTATATATATGCATGTATATTTTAAGCTAAACATGATTCATACTGAGGTCTCTAAGTCTAATCGATCATTACATGGATCATTCTAGCCTTATCTGTAACCTCGCTCTCCAACAGTGAGAAACCTGGCTTCTGCAATCCACCATCTACTTATTTGTTCAGTTCCAGTACACATGCATAGTTGTTTGCTTGGGACTTGATGATGTGTATACCCCTGTGGAAAAGTGCATGCTCATCCAGAGGGAATGACAACTGACAAATTTCACAGCAGGCAGGGTTGGGCAGATGGGTCCACTTCCGAGGACAGATTGTTCTTGTGAAAAGATTTTCCCCAGACCTTTTCAGTTATGTGTAATCGGTCAGAGCTACTAGTCTAGGTATGGGTGCTGGGGTTGGTGGGAGGTACCCCGAATTTACAAAATGCAGAGCAGCCTTTGTAAGACCTGGGATGGGTAAAAGAATTTAGCCCATTATCAGTGGAGCTTTGGGTTCTGATACTTCCTGTTGCAGACGTCATACACTCCATGGAGAAATACTTCTGTAAGATTGTGTTCCGTACATTTGAGCCTTCAAACTTCTAGTGGACTGAAAAATGTGTGTTGATTTGTTGGGGATAAGTCACTTGCAGAAGGATAGCAACTCAGTATATCTTTGGATGATTTCAACTGATTTCCTTTTGTGGGGTTACCTTCATGACACTGTCTAAAGGGAAACGACCTTACGAGAAAGTATTTCAGTATTATTTCGTTTCATGCAAAGATAGTTAATTTTTATTTCTTTTAATTTTTAGGATCCGGAGACTTGAATGATTTAGATCTGAGGGATGCATTGAAAGAAACTGCCTCAGTAAAGCGTGAGTAGTAGATTAAATAAACTATTAAAAGTAAACAATAGTGATTAACGTGCACCAGCCGCTTAGAATACATACTCAAAGAAAACAACAGACGGCCTGTATTTCACTTGATCAGATAAAATATGGTTATCATAAATTGCATTATTTAAAAGAAAATCTGAATATTTAAAATCCATTGCTTCCTTTGTGGAGAATACCAAACAGTGTGTTAAAACCGATATAGCATTTTCTCCGGCGCAACTCATAGCCCACCCCGGTGTAACATGTCAGTAGTGGCCTTTGAGAACTGTCTTCCCTAGCTCAGAAAACGGTACTTTGAAGTGAATAAGGAATTTGTTTCTCTTTTCAGATTTTTTTATGATGCTTTTCTTAAAATGGTGTCTACATATAATCTCTCAAATGCTAAATAAGCTTTGTCATCAGTTTCTCTTTAAGTCTTTTGGAAATTTTTAAATCATTTTTTCAAAAAAATACATGGATGCTTAGAAAGTAAAGATTTCCTTTACTTTCTAAAGCTGAGATTTCCCTTGACCCCTCCCAATCCTACTAACACCTACTCCCATCCCAAGAAGGAACTGCCGATTAGCTTTCTATGCTGTTACGTACATCTATACACATAGATATTTTGGTGTCTGTTTTTGTTTGTTTGTTCGTTTGTTTGTTTGTTGTACATAGGGTGTAGGGCTTTTTCATTTAGTTATATGCATGTTAATTTACAACTTGTTTTTTTTCTCAGTTTAATATGTATCAAATACCTGAGTGACTGTATCTATCTGTGTTAGTTTCCTAGTAATAAAGTGCCACAGACTGGGTGACTTACAACCTCAGAAATTCATTCTCTCTCAGTTCTGGAGGCAAGAAGTCCAAGATCAAGGTATTGGCAGGGCCATGCTCCCTCTGAAGGCTCGAGGGGAGAGTCTTTCCTCTTCTATCTCCTGGTGGTGGCAGCAGTCCTTGTCACCTTTCGGCTTGCCTCTGCAGCACTCCGGTCTCTGCCTCCATCTTCACATGGCCTACTCGTGTGTGTTTGTGCACATGCGTGTGTGTGTGTGTCTGTCCGTCTTCTGTCTCTTACAAGGACACTTTCCGTTAGATTTAGAACTCACCTGGATAATCTTGAATGATCTCATCTCAGGATCCTTAATTATATCTGCAAAGACTCTTTCCCAGATAAGGTCACATTCATGGGTTCTGGGGGTCAGGACTTGGCTGTATATTTTGGAGGCTACCATTCAGCCTACTGCATATCCATATACTATATCACAGGCACAGACCTGTGCTTCGTGGAGCTGACATTCCAGTGGTGTGGCTTTGGCCATGGCCAATGGTGCCGTTTCCTTACTGGCAGACATGTGGTTTGTTTTTGTTTTGCACAATTACAAGTTGGGCTTCAGTGAACAATTCTTGTCCATATCTTTTGCGCCCAAGTATAATGGAACTAGGAGGCCAAAGGGTATATGTATTATATATTTTAATAGATTCTGCGAAATTGTTTCCAAAATAAATGTATCATTATATGCTCCTACCGATACTGTTATAAGAGTACATTTTATCCCAGATTTTACCACCAGATTTTACCAATCAAAAACATTTTACTAATACGATGGACAGCATAGTTTATTGCTTATTATACATTTCCCTGATTATACTAAGAAGGAGTACCATTTCATATATTTATCAGCTGTTTGCATTTTCCTCTTTGGTGAACTGTCTTTTCATATCCTTTCTGGGTTGCTTGGGGTTTTTTTATGAGTTTGTGGGATCTTTTTGTATATTCTGGATTGAGAAAGGCAGGACCTCTGGAGCCAGACTTCCTGTGTCTGAACCTTGTCCTTACCACTTATTAACTGTCACCTTTGCTGAGTCACCTTACTTCTCTGCTCCTCAGTGGCCTCATCTTATACACGAAGTTAATAAGCCTTACCTCCTAGGGTGATTGTCAGGATTAAATGACCTGGCCCATGCAAAGTGCTTAGCACAGGACTTGGTAAAAGGCGGGTGCTTGGTTATTATTATTATTCTTTGACTGACTCGATTGGGAGGACTGGGTCTCCAGTGTAAGAGTCAAGCTGAGGAACACTCACCTACTTAAGTTGATCAACAGACTCAATGCAATTCTTGTCAAAATCCCAGCTCGAATTTTTCAGAAATGGACAAGCTGACCCTAAAATTCATATAGAAATTCACAGGGCCCAGAATAACCAAAAAAATCTTGCAAAAGAAGAAGAAGTTGGAGGACTCACACTTCTCAATCTCAGAACTTACTACAAATGTGCAATAATCAAGGTAGTATGGTGCTGGCATAAAGACAGGCATATAGAGAGAGCTCAATGGGATAGAACTGAGAGTCTAGAAATAAACCCTGTTTATATCTATGGCTTTTGACAAAGATGTCAAGACTATTCAATTGGGGAAAGAATAGTCTCTTCAATAAATTATGCTGGGTCAACTGGATAGCCATGTGCAAAAGAATGAAGTTGGACCCCTGCCTCACACCTTATACAAAAATTAATTCAAAATAGATCATGTACCTAAAACTATAAATCTCTTAGAAGTTCGTTTTATGTATGGTGTGCAAGAAGATCTTAGGGTGTTCTCAGGTGTTTGCTGAGCATGCACACTGTCCTATACACACAGGTGGCCTTTTAGATTGCTAGGGAAATAAATATACTTAATTTATAACCAGCTATGACTTTAATGAAATTGTTCATCTCCAAAAATAAACATGACCTAAAACAAAAAGAAACTCGTTAAGTAAAAACAGACCCTCAAGTAACAAATATGTTAATTTCCTGATGGAAAGACTTTTAAGTATTTACATCACCTTTTCAGTCCTGTGCATGACCCTCTGATCTCATCAGCACCCATAAGACAGTGTGTCTGGGACCCATAGGCCACTGGCACATGATGTCTTTGGTTGAATGACATCCTTCAAGACCATATCACTCTGCCATCCTTTTTTTTTTTCGATTTTAGCTTATGTTTCATGCAACTGAAGTTTTGAAGAGATAGGCCTGTGCATCTCTCATTGGCTCAGTTATTTTTCCAGTAGAGAATGTTCTTCTTTGTATATTGTACATTTCTTGTTTAAAGAATCCCTGAACCACGTAGGTCAGGCTATTGTAAATGACCTTCATCCATTCAACAATGGTTATTGAGTGCTTGCTTGCTGCCAGGCACTATTCCAGGTGTAGGATATACCACGTGGACTAGGTCAGTGACTTGATGAAGTTATTCTCTCTGGAAGGACACAGTACATAAAATAATTTTAGATATTTTACAACAAATACAACAGGATGATGGGACAGGAAAGGGCCAAAGGATGTGGTATAAGGGGTGACTGTGTCAGATAAAGTGGTACAGGCCTCTCTGATGAAAGGTGACGTGCAAGGAGCTCGGAAATGACCCTTTGAGGCCAAGGAGTTAGGTATAACAGCGCTGTGGCAGAAAAGAACTGGGTTGGCTCTAGGGCCTGGAAGATGGTCTGTGTGGCTAGAAGTGTGAAGAATGTTAGAGAAAAGACAGAGAAATTGGCAGGGGCTGGATCATAAAGGGTCTCCTAATGCATGGTGACGCTGTATTCTAAGTGATAGGGGAAGCTCCTGGAGTATTTTTTAAACAGCTTTATCAAGGTGTAATTCACATACCATACAATTTACCCATTTAAAGTATACAATTCAGTGGTTTTTAGCATATTCACAGGGTCGTGCAACCATCATCACAGTCAATTTTAGAACAACTGGTCAGGTTCTCAAAAAGAAACACTGCACCCTTTACTTATCACTCCCCAGTCCCCTGACTGTCCCTTTTCCCCAAAGCCACTGGCACCCACTGATCTCTTTTCTGTCTTTATGGAGTTGCCTATTCTAGTCATTTTCTATCAATGGAGTCATGTAACATGTGGACTTTGTTTGCTTTCTTTGACTTAGCATAACATTTCCAAGGTTCATCCACGTTGTTCCTCCTTTTCTTCCTTTACTTTCTCCTTCCTTCTGTCTCTCTTTCCCTCTCCATTTCTTTTCTCCTCCCTTCCCCCTCCCTCCCACCATCGCTTCCTTTTTCCCTGTGTGTGTATTCATCTCACAGGGGAACACACTTCTGCTCTTGCCGAATAAAGCTGCTTACAAGTGGGAAATTCCCATTTCCTTGGAATACCATGGACACCATCATTTAAGCCACCTCCGGGGCAACCCGTCCGGTGGTTTACTGTTTTGTTATAGCACATATTATAAAGAATCACTCCTGATAGGAGTGCCATATTGCTGGCAGCATTTGCTGGGCAGCAAAGAATCCTTTCTAAGTTTGTCATTTTGAAAAAGGCTTCACAGAAATAAGGTTTCTTTATTTTAGGAGCTCACTGCTTTGAGGAAGTTGACCTACTATTCTAATTCCTTGATAAGTAGCTAGACTTCCCTCATCTCAATTATGGATGATAATAAATCCCATTTAAAGGCTAATGACAAGAAAATCTGCAGTTAATAGTATCTTACAAAGTGCACAAACCTAAGCTCATGTTCAACAGTACCGCAGGCTCAGGCTTTGACAGAGCAGCTGGCTCCACATGCGTGTAAGGAGCGCCCTCTCCTGAAATGGCACCTGCAGGTCTTCAGAAAAACCAGACTCCTCCATGAACGGTGCGTAGTAGGGCAGGACTTCCCAGGGATGGAGATGCAGATTGAACAGAATTGAGAGTCTGAAAATAAACCCTTACATCTAAGGCCAGTCGATTTTTTTTTAAGCCAGAAAAGCAAATATTTTTACACAAGAGCTGTTTGAGTCCTACGTATTTTAAGCTAATATTACATAAGTAGCAATTGTTCTTCTGAAAGTTCCTCAGATAATGAATGGTTTAAGTAACATAATTTCTTTTCCCACCTTATACACATCACCATAATA
>NW_011889310.1:203253-205445 GCF_000151845.1 Pteropus vampyrus
AGAAAATCTGCAGTTAATAGTATCTTACAAAGTGCACAAACCTAAGCTCATGTTCAACAGTACCGCAGGCTCAGGCTCTGACAGAGCAGCTGGCTCCACATGCGTGTAAGGAGCGCCCTCTCCTGAAATGGCACCTGCAGGTCTTCAGAAAAACCAGACTCCTCCATGAACGGTGCGTAGTAGGGCAGGACTTCCCAGGGATGGAGATGCAGATTGAACAGAATTGAGAGTCTGAAAATAAACCCTTACATCTAAGGCCAGTCGATTTTTTTTTAAGCCAGAAAAGCAAATATTTTTACACAAGAGCTGTTTGAGTCCTACGTATTTTAAGCTAATATTACATAAGTAGCAATTGTTCTTCTGAAAGTTCCTCAGATAATGAATGGTTTAAGTAACATAATTTCTTTTCCCACCTTATACACATCACCATAATACAGATATACATAACGAGCCTCGTTTAGACAGGTAAACTGTACTTCATTTTACAGGTGCAGAGTCAGATGGAAATTATAGACTTAAAATCATCTCTAAACTGATGAGCCGGATAAAAAATATATAGTGACAGCAGGCTATCACATGTGGTTCTCTTACCATAAAAACCCATCCCCTGGTGTGGTCTTCATATTGAGGTACGCATTAGTGTACTCAAAGCCTTCCCAGAGGGTAAACATGATACTTTTAAGGGAAAGACCCTCCATAGTCCCAACTTACATATATACCTTTTACTAAAACTGAGTTGTGGCAGGATGTACATGCAGTTGTGGTGATGGTCTCCTTTCTCGCCCCTTCCTCTTTGTAAGAAAAAAGAAAATGACTGAAGTAAAAGTCACATGGCATTAAGCAAGCAGCTTCTCATTTCCCCCTCCCCCTAACTCGAGACAACACCACTCTACTTTCTATAGCAATCGATTTATCTATTCCGGACAATTCATGTAAATAATATCATGGTTCGACTCCTGTGGAAAAAAGTTTGGCTGAACCATTTTACATTTTCACCAGCCATATATGAGGATTCCAGTTTCTCCACATCCTGGCCAGCTTATTTTCCTTTTTTTTTCTTTTTTTCCCCCTGAAACTTTGTTCCCTTTGACTAACACCTTCCCCGTGTCCCTTTCTCCTCAGTCCCTGGTAACCAGCATTCTACTCGCTGATTGTATGAATCTGACTCTTTTGGATTCCTCATAAAAGTGGGATTATGCTTTCTCTGTCCTTTCTCTGGACACCAGGATAATGTCTTCCAGGTCCATCCATGTTGTTGCAAATGGCAGGATTTCCTCTTTTTTATAAGGCTGAATGATATTCCATTGTATGTATTACCACATTTCATTATCCACTTATCCATCGATGGACACTTGGGTTTCTATATCGTGGCTGTTGAGACTAATGCTGCAATGAACATATAAGTGCAGATAGCTCTTCGAGATCCTGATTTCATTTCTTTTGGGTGTATACCCAGATGTGGGATTGCCGGATCAAATGATAGTACTATTTTTCACTTTTTGAGGATCCTCCATACTGTTTTTCATAGATCCTGTTGAGTTGTAGGATTTCCTTACATATTTTGGATATTGACCCCCTATCAGGTACATGATTTGCAAATATTTTCTCTCATTTTGTGAGTTGTCTTGTCATTTTGTGGATTGTTTCCTTTGCTGTCCAGAAGATTGTTAGTACGATATAGTCCCACTTGTCTATTCTTGCTTTTTTGCCTATGCTTTGGTATCATTTCCAAGAAATCAGGGCCAAGTCTAATGTCAAGAAAGTTTTTTCCTGTGTTTTCTTCTGAAAGTTTTGTTTCTGGTTTTATGTTTTTGGTTTTTTTAATTGTAGCCATCCTAGTGGTGAGAAATGGAACTCCACTGTAGTTTTAATTTGCATTTTTCTGATGACTTAAGATATCTTTATACATCGGGGATGCTCAACTTTTATCAGATATGATTTACAAATATTTTATCTCATTTCGTAGGTTCCTTTCAGTTTCTTGAAAATGTTCATAGATGCACAGAGGTTTTTAATTTTGATGGAGTTTATCTTTTTTCTTCCATTGCTCATGCTTTTGGTGCCATCTCTAAAAATATGTTGCCAAATCAAAGGTCATGAAGACTTTCCCCTTTGATTTTTTCTGAGAGTTTTATGGTTTTAGTTCTTACATTTAGGTCTTTGATCCATCTTGGGGTAATTTTAGTATATGG
>NW_011889310.1:205856-213260 GCF_000151845.1 Pteropus vampyrus
TTTCTCCGTCTTATTTCACTCAGCATAATAACCTCTAGTTCCATCCATGTCATTGCAAATGGTAAGATTTCATTTTTTAATGGCTGAGTAATATTGCATTGTATATATGAAGCATAACTTCTTTATCCAATCGTTTGTTGATGGGCATTTAGGTTGCTTCCATAGCTTGGCTGTTGTAAATTGTGCTGCCATGAACATTGGGGTGCATAGACTTTTATGAATGATTGCTTTGGTTTTCTTTGGTTAAATACCCAGAAGTGGAATTGCTGGGTCAAAACGTATATCCATTTTAAATTTTTTGAGAAACCTCCAGACTGTTTTCCATAGTGGCTGCACCGATTTGCAATCCCACCAACAGTGTATGTGCAACCATTGTGATAATGCAGTGTAGAAAGTATAGTCTTTTCAATAAATTAAGTTGCAACAGTTGGATAGCCATATGCCAAACAGTTGATAACCCTAAGCTGTAACATGAATTCCAACCCTCATTTCACACCTTATTACAAAAATCAACTCAAAGTGGATCATAGACCTATTGTACATAGGGTGCATATGTCTTTTCAAATTAATGTTTTGGGTTTCTTTGGATAAATACTCGGAAATGGAATTGCTGGGTCATGTGGTAGTTCTATTTTTAATTTTTTGAGGAATCTCCACACTGTTTTCTATAGTGGCTGCACCAATTTACGATACAACTAATAGTGCACGAGTGTTTCCTTTCTCCACATCCTCACCAACACACATGGTTTTTGATTTATTGTTGATGGCCATTCTGACAGGTGTGAAGTGACAGCTCATTGTGGTTTTAATTTGCATTTCTTTGATGATTAGTAACTTTGAGCATTTTTCATGTGTCTATTGGCCATCTGTATTTCATTTTTGGAGAAATATCTATTTAGGTCTTCTGCCCATTTTTTAATTGGATTGTTTTTGTTGTTGTTGTCGTCGTGTGAATTCTTTATAAATTTTGTATATTAACCTCTCATCAGATGTATCATAAGCGAATATCTCCTCACATTCAGTAGGCTTTTTGTTTCGTTGATGGTTTCTTTTTGCTGTGCAAAAACTTTTTAGCTTGATGTAGTCCCATTTGTTTATTTTTGGTTTCCCTTGCCTGAAGAGATATGTCTGAAAAGAAATTACTGTTAGCAATATTAGAGAGTTTACTGCCTATGTTTTCTTCTAGAAGTTTTATGGTTCCGGATCTTACATTTAAGTCTTTAATACATTTTGAGTCTATTCTTGTATGTGATGTAAGAAGGTGGTCCAGTTGAGTGTTTTGATTATGAAATGATGTCAAAAGATTTTTATACATCTGTTGAAATGATCATGCTTTATTTCTTACTTCGTTCTATTAATATTGGATATTACGGTGATTGAATTTTCTTATATTGAACTACCCTTGCATTCCTGGAATAAATTCCACTTGGTCATGTTCTATAACCTTAATATGCTGCTGAATATGATTTCCTAGTATTTTGTTGAAGATTATGCATTTGTATTAAAAGGGTTATAAGTCTGTAGTTACCTTGTGGTGGATACGTCTGGTTTTAGTATTAAGGTACTGTCAGCCTTGTGGAATGAGTTAGAAAGTCTTCCATACTCTTCTCTTTTTTGGAAGAGTATCAGAAGAATTGGTATTAATTTTTCTTTAAACATTTGGTAGAAATTACCAACGAAGCCTTGTGGTTTTCTTTGTCGGACGTTTTTAAATTACTGATTCAATCTCTTGTTACAGATCTAGTCGGATTTTCTGTTTCAAATAAGTTTTGGCAGTTTGTATCTTGATAGGAATTTGTCCATTTCATTTAGGTTATCTAATTTATTATAATTTTCCATAGTATTCCATAATAATCTTTTCCATTTCCATCAGCTTGGTAGTAATATGCTCTTTGTCATTCCCAAATTTAGTAATTTAGGTCCTTTCGTCTTAGTCAGTCTGCTGATAGGTTGCCAATTTTGTTGAAAGAATCAACTTTTTGGTTTTGTCGACTTATTCTATTTTCATATTCTGTTTCATTTCTGCTATACTCTTAATTTATTTTGCTTGGTTTAGGTTTAGTTTCTTCCTTTTCCTGGTTTCTTAATATGAAAGTTAAGCTTTTGATTTGAGATCTTTTTTTTTTTTTAATGTAGAAGTTTACAGCTTGAAATATCCCCCAGAGGACTGCTTTCACAGCAACACTTGAGTTTTGGTATGTTATGCTTTCATTTTCATTCATCTCAAAGTGTTTTTTAATTTTTCTTGTGATTTCTTCTTTGATATATTGGTTTTTAGGAATGTGTTTTTCAATTTTTACATAATTGTGAATTTTCAAAATGCCTTTCTGTTAATGACTTCTGTTTCCATTCCACTATGCTCAGAGAAGGGAATTTGTATGAGTTCAGTCTTTTTAAGTATATTGAGATTTGTTATGTAGCCTAGCATATGGTCTATCCTGGAGAATGTTCCATGTATACTTGAATAGAATGTGTTTTCTATTATTAGGTGGTATGTTCTATAGGTGTCTGGTAGCTCTAGTCAGTTTATAGTGTTGTTCAAGTCTTATATTTCCTTTTTGGTTTTCTATGATTGAAAGAATGGTATTGAAATCACCAGCATTCCTATCAAATTGTATATTTTTCCCTTAAATTTTGTCATTTTTTGTTTCATGTATTTTGGGGCTTTGTTGTTAGGTAGATATATGTTTAAAATTTATATTTTCCTGCTGTATTTATACTTTCGTCATTGTAAAATGTCACTCTTTGACTCTTGGAACAATTTTTCTCTTAAAGTCTTTTTTACCTGTCAGCAGTATAGCTACTCCAGCTCTCTTACAATTGTTATTTGAATACTATAGGTGTATGTATCCATTTACTTTCAATTTCTATTTTTACTTTTTTTTTCCTGAATAGTCAGTGATTATTAAGTGATTTCTGTATATTAAACTAAACCCGTTTCATCTCTGCTTTTCTCATTACTTAAATTTTCTTTCCCTCTACTACTTCCAATAGTAGTAACGGTTAAGCATCGTCTTCGTGTTTAAGAGAAAAAAGAAACTCTTGGGAAACTTGTACATGGCATGCCATGTAATTGATGGGAAAGAGGTTCATATTTTTAGAGGAATCTGGTTGAGCCGAAATACCTAATATTTACGGTAGTTACCACACTGATATAAAATACTTTCTTGGTGTTTATGAGACACTCTCATATCCTACCGGGAACATAGCCTGCATCCATCCCTGGGCAGTCGTGTCTGTGAGTATGCTGCCAGGTTGATAGTGGTGGAATCCAAAACTTGAGCTCTCAAGGGTCACGCTCAAGCTCTGGAACTCACTGGACTGCGTGGTCATCTCCAGCAGATGTGGGCGGAAGCCCCAGCTCCAATAATCACCCCCCCCACACACACATGTAGGGCCACGTCTGCCTCATCACCCATCCGCTGAAGAGATGTGAGCAGAACTCATCACATTTAAACCTTCTACATCTCTTTGTCATCCTTCTCTAAATGATTCTTCAGAGGTCTTGGGGGACCTCGGGGTCCAAGACAAGGATACTGTCCTCAAGATGTGACTTCTCGGAGCCACGAAGTTGCTGCTGTATTTCATTACTAAACATGCTTCCTTTGCTTCCTCCCTGCCCCTTTTAGAGAAATGGGACTACACCACCACCACAACCAAGAGGCCGGGAACGACCAGAGCTCCGGCAAAGCCTGCAGGTAACACGCTGCTCTGAGGAGGGCAGTGAGGAAAGGCCTGTGAGCTCCCTCTGGGGCAGGCAGTGGCCAAGCGAGCTACCTGTAGTGTAACCAGTTGATATTCTCTTTTTTCGAAGGGAGTGATTTTGACTTGTCTGATGCCTTGGATAATCCAAATGACCGATTCGATGGCCGCAGGAAACCGAGTGCTGGAGGAGGAGGTAAGTTGTAGCTTGTGGAAAGCACTGGCCAGCACCATGGCCCGCCGGGCGAGTTGTAGCCCATTAACTGCAACAGCCCCCAGCATAATAACCTCTTGGTCCATCCATGTCTTTGTAAATGATAGGATTTCATTTTTTTAATGGCTGGGTAATATTTCATTGTATATATGAACCATAACGTCTTTATCTAGTCGTTCGTTGATGGGCATTTAGGTTGCTTCCATAGCTTGGCTATTGTAAATTGTGCTGCCGTGAACATTGGGGTGCATAGATCTTTACAAATTTTTGGTTTTCTTTCGATAAACTCCCAGAAGTGCAATTGCTGGATCAAAAGGTAGATCCATTTTTAATATTTTGAGAAACCTCCAGACTGTTTCCTATAGTGGCTGTACCCATTTGCAATCCCACCAACACTGTACAAGGGTTCCCTTTTCTCCGCATCCTCACCAGCACTTGTGGTTTGATTTATTGACAATAGCCATTCTGACAGGTGTCACATGATGTCTCAATGTGGCTTTTAATTTGCCTTTCTCTGATTAGTGACCTTGAGCATCTTTTCATATGTCTATTGGCCATCTGTATTTCCTCTTTGGAGAAGTATCTGTTCAGGTCTTCTGCCCATTATTTAATTGGATTGTTTGTTCTTTTGTTGTTGAGTTGTATGAGTTCTTTATATATTTTTGGATATTAACCTCTTATCAGATGTATCATTAGCAAATATCTTCTCCCAATCACTTGGTTGCATTTGTTGGTGGTTTCTTTTGCTGTACAAAAACTTTTTAGTTTGATGTACTCCTATTTGTTTATTTTTTCTTTTGTTTATTTATCTGAAAAGAAATTACTGTTATTAATATCAGAGAGTTTACTACCTATGTTTTCTTCTAGAAATTTTATGATTCTGGGTCTTACATTTAAGTTTTTAATCCATTTTGAATATATGAGGTAAGAAGGTGGTCCAGTTTTTTTTTTTTCATGTATCCAGTTTTCCCAACACCATTTATTGAAGAGACTGTCTTTACACCTTTATATATTCCTGCCTCCTTTGTCACATATTAAGTGAGTGTATAGGCACGGGTTTATTTTTGGGCTCTCTATTCTGTTCCACTGATCAACGTATCCTTTTATGCCAGTGCCATGCTGTTTTGAATACTATAGCCCTGTAATATAGTTTAATATCAGGTAGTGTGATACCTCCAACTTTGTTCTTCTTTCTCAAGATTGTCGTGGCTATTCGGGGTCTTTTATGGTTCCATATAAATTTTAGGATTATTTTTCTAGTTCTCTGAAAAATGCCATTAGTATTTTGATAGGAATTGCCTTGAATCTGTAGATTGCTTTGGGTAGTATGGCCATTTTAATGATGTTGATTCTCCCTACCCATGGGCACGGTATATACTTCCACTTATTTGTATCTTCTTCAATTTCTTTTTTCAAAATGGCTTATAATTTTCTGAAATCAGGTCTTTTACCTCCTTGGTTAATTTGATTCCAGTTATTTTATAGTTTTCAATGCCATTGTAAATGGGATTGTTTTCTTAATTTCTTTTTCTGAAAGGTCTTCATTGGTGTATAAAAATGCCATTGACTTCTGAATATTTATTTTGTAACCTGCCACTTTACTGAATTCATTGATCAATTCTAACAGTTTTGTGGTGGAATCTTTAGGGTTCTCTACATATAATTTCAGGTCATCAGCAAATAATGAAAATTTTACTTCCTCCTTTTCAATTCAAATGCCTTTTATTTCCCTTTCTTGTCTTATTACTGTGGCTAAGACTTCCAATACAATATTGAAGAAGAGTGGCAAAAGTGGGCATCCTTATCTTGTTCCTGATCTTAAGGAAAATGCTTTTAGCCTTTCCCCATTGAGTATGATGTTAGCTGTAGGTTTGTCACATATGGCTTTTATTATGTTGAGATATGTTCCCTCTATTCTCACTTTGCTGAGAGTTTTTATCATAAATGGATGCTAGATTTTGTCGAACGCTTTTTCTGCATCTATTGATATGATCATATGGTTTTTATCTTTCGATTTGTTAATGATATGTGGTGTATCACATTAATTGATTTGCGGATATTGAACCAACCTTGCATCCCAGGAATAAATCCAACTTTATCATGGTGCGTGATATTTTTAATTTATTGCTGAATTCGATTGGCTAATATTTTGTTAAGAATTTTTGTATCAGTGTTCATAAGAGATATCGGTCTATAGTTTTCTTTTTTTGTAATGGTTTTGGAATCAAGGTAATGGAGGCCTCATAAAAGGAGTTGGAGAGCCTTCCCTCTTCTTGAATTTTTTGGAATAGTTTGAGAAGAATAGGTGTTAATTCTTCTTTGAATGTTTGGTAAAATTTGCCTATCAAGCCATCTGGTCCAGGACTTTTGTTTTTGGGGAGGTTTTTGATTACTGATTCGATTTCATTGGTGGTAATTGGTCGGTTCAGATTTTCTGTTCCTTCTTGACTTTCTTGGGAGATCGTATGTTTCTAGGAATGTGTCCATTTCTTCCGGATTGTCCAATTTCTTGGCATATAATTGCTCGTAGTATTTTCTTATGATCCTTTGTATTTCTGTGGAGTCTATAGTTATTTCTCCTCTTTCATTTCTGATTTTATTTATTTGAGTCCTCTCTTTTTTCCTTGATGAGGCTGGCTAAGGGTCAATCAATTTTGTTTATCCTTTCAAAGAACCAGCTCTTGGTTTCATTAATGTATTGTTTTTCTAAACTCTATTTTGTTTATTTCCACTGTGATCTTTATTATTTCCTTTCTTCTACTCACTTTGGGCTTTGTTTGCTGTTCTTTTTCTAGTTCTTTTAAGTGTAAGGTTTGATTTTTTTTTTTGAGCTTTTTCTTGTTTCTTGAGGTAGGCCTGTATTGCTATGGATTTCCCTCTTAGGACTGCTTTCACTATGTCCCATAGATTTTGAGTTGTTGTGTTTTCATTTTCATTGGTCTCTAGGTATCTTTTCTTCCATGATCTCATTAATAACCCATTCATTGTTTAGTAGCATGTTCTCCATGTGTTCGTGTATTTTCCAGTTTTTTTCTTGTAGTTGATTTCTAGTTTCATACCACTGTGATCAGAGAAGACGGTTGATATGATTTCAATCTTAAATTTATTGATACTTGTTTTGTGTCCTAATATGTGGTCTATCCTGGAAAATGTTCCATGTGCACTTGAGAAGAATGTATATTTTGCTGCTTTGGGGCGAAATGCTCTGAAAATATCTATTAAATCCATCTGTTCTAGTGTGTTTTTTAGGCACACTGTTTCCTTGTTGATTTTTTGGTCTGCAAGATCTGTCCGTTGGTGTCAGTGGGGTGTTAACGTCTCCTACTATGAGTGTATTACTGTTGATCTCTCCTTTTATGTCAGTCAACAATTGCTTTATGTATGTAGGTGCTCCTATGTTGGGTGCGTATATGTTTACTAGGGTTACGTCCTCTTGATTTATCGATCCCTTTATCATTATGTAATGCCCTTTTTTGTCTCTTATTATG
>NW_011889310.1:215370-217996 GCF_000151845.1 Pteropus vampyrus
TGATATTTTTAATTTATTGCTGAATTCGATTGGCTAATATTTTGTTAAGAATTTTTGTATCAGTGTTCATAAGAGATATCGGTCTATAGTTTTCTTTTTTTGTAATGGTTTTGGAATCAAGGTAATGGAGGCCTCATAAAAGGAGTTGGAGAGCCTTCCCTCTTCTTGAATTTTTTGGAATAGTTTGAGAAGAATAGGTGTTAATTCTTCTTTGAATGTTTGGTAAAATTTGCCTATCAAGCCATCTGGTCCAGGACTTTTGTTTTTGGGGAGGTTTTTGATTACTGATTCGATTTCATTGGTGGTAATTGGTCGGTTCAGATTTTCTGTTCCTTCTTGACTTTCTTGGGAGATCGTATGTTTCTAGGAATGTGTCCATTTCTTCCGGATTGTCCAATTTCTTGGCATATAATTGCTCGTAGTATTTTCTTATGATCCTTTGTATTTCTGTGGAGTCTATAGTTATTTCTCCTCTTTCATTTCTGATTTTATTTATTTGAGTCCTCTCTTTTTTCCTTGATGAGGCTGGCTAAGGGTCAATCAATTTTGTTTATCCTTTCAAAGAACCAGCTCTTGGTTTCATTAATGTATTGTTTTTCTAAACTCTATTTTGTTTATTTCCACTGTGATCTTTATTATTTCCTTTCTTCTACTCACTTTGGGCTTTGTTTGCTGTTCTTTTTCTAGTTCTTTTAAGTGTAAGGTTTGATTTTTTTTTTTGAGCTTTTTCTTGTTTCTTGAGGTAGGCCTGTATTGCTATGGATTTCCCTCTTAGGACTGCTTTCACTATGTCCCATAGATTTTGAGTTGTTGTGTTTTCATTTTCATTGGTCTCTAGGTATCTTTTCTTCCATGATCTCATTAATAACCCATTCATTGTTTAGTAGCATGTTCTCCATGTGTTCGTGTATTTTCCAGTTTTTTTCTTGTAGTTGATTTCTAGTTTCATACCACTGTGATCAGAGAAGACGGTTGATATGATTTCAATCTTAAATTTATTGATACTTGTTTTGTGTCCTAATATGTGGTCTATCCTGGAAAATGTTCCATGTGCACTTGAGAAGAATGTATATTTTGCTGCTTTGGGGCGAAATGCTCTGAAAATATCTATTAAATCCATCTGTTCTAGTGTGTTTTTTAGGCACACTGTTTCCTTGTTGATTTTTTGGTCTGCAAGATCTGTCCGTTGGTGTCAGTGGGGTGTTAACGTCTCCTACTATGAGTGTATTACTGTTGATCTCTCCTTTTATGTCAGTCAACAATTGCTTTATGTATGTAGGTGCTCCTATGTTGGGTGCGTATATGTTTACTAGGGTTACGTCCTCTTGATTTATCGATCCCTTTATCATTATGTAATGCCCTTTTTTGTCTCTTATTATGACCTTTGTTTTAAAATCTATTTTATCTGATATAAGTATCACTACTCTGACTTTTTTTCATTCCCATTTGCATGAAATATGTTTTTCCAACCCTTTACTTTCTGTCTGAGTGTCATTTGAGCTGAAGTTGGTCTCTTGTAGACAGCATATGCATAGGTCTTGTTTTCTTATCCATTCGGCTACCCTATGTCTTTTGATTGGAGCATTCAATCCGTTTACATTTAAAGTGATTGCTGATAGGTACATAGTTACTATCATTTTATTCGTATTTGTTATTTCTATTTTCTTTTTTACTCCTTCTCTTTTTACAGAAGTCCCTTTAACATTCCTTGTAATACTGGCTTGTTGGTGATGAATTCTCTAAGCTTCTTCCTGTCTGGGAAGCTCTTTATCTCACTTTCCATTTTAATTGAAAGCCTTGCTGGGTAGAGTATTCGTGGTTGTAGATTCTTGTTTTTCATTACTTTGAATATTTCTTGCCAGTCCTTTCTGGCCTGCAAAGTTTCCATTGAAAAATCAGCAGACATTCTTATGGGGGTACCCTTGGAAGTAACTAGCTGCCTTTCTCTTGCTGCTTTTAAGATTCTCGCTTTGTCTTTGACCTTTGGCATTTTAATTATGTGTCTTGGTGTGGGTCTGTTTGAATTCCTCTTGTTTGGGACTCTTTCTGCTTCCTGAACTTGTATATCTACAATTCCTTTGCCAGGTTAGGGAAGTTTTCTGTCATTATTTCTTCACATAGATTCTCAATCCCTTGCTCTCTCTCTTCTCCTTCAGGTACTCCTATGATCTGGATATTTTTATGTTTCATGTTGTTCCAGAGGTCTCTTAACTATCCTCATTTTTTAAAATTCTTTTTTCTTTTTGTTGTCTGACTGAGTGTATTCTGCTACCTTGTCCTCCAGTTCGCCGATTCGATCGTCTACTTCAGCCAATCTATTGTCGGATCCTTCTAGTATATTCTTCATTTCAGTTGTTGTAGTCTTCATTTCTGTCTGGTTCTTTTTTATGGTTTCTATGTCCTTTTTTTTTCTTTTTTCTTTTTCACTTACTATCTCTCTGTTGAGGTTCTCACTGAGCTCATCCATTATCCCCCCTAAGTTCATTGAAAATTCTTATAACCGTTATTTTGAACTCTGTCTCTGGTAGGTTGCTTGCCTCCATTTCATTTAGCTTATTTTCTGGAGTTTTCTGTTTCATTTGTGGCATGTTTCTTCATTTTCTCATTTTATTAGCCTCTCTGTGTT
>NW_011889310.1:219591-222181 GCF_000151845.1 Pteropus vampyrus
AGAGACAATGGCAGTGGGATCAATGCAGCCTCAGTCTTGTTGCAGCTTCGGTAACGATTTGCATGGTCCTGTAGAAGTCCCAGATCAGCTTCTGTCTGGCACAGGCCCACGGATCCCCAAGATCCTCCCAAGTTCATGTTGGCAGTGGTGATCTGTGTGACCCTATCTTGGAAATATGGTGCTCACAGAGCTGGCCGCCTGCTGTGAATGTTTGGACCTGAAGCGGGGCAGGGCGTGGCAGCCATCCAGCAACAATAGTCCTGGGCCATCTGCAGGTAGGGTGGGGCGGGCCGATCCCCTCAGGCCAGCGCTTCCTAATGGCCCTGTGGGAGGGGTCTGCAGTCAAGCAGGTGCAATCTGTAGATTGCCCTGTAGGGGGCTAGACTAAGGCACAATGGTGGCTGCCGGTTTAGCCCTGGTTCTGGTGCCAGGTAATGCAGACTTTCTCGGTATGGATCCCACGAGCCTCTGACCCTCCGCCGGTGTCCCGGGTGAGTGTCCGCAGATCGGAGACCCTGAGCACGGGTCCTTCAAAGGGGCGTCTAGGGTTTCAGTCCCCTTCCGTCTCACTCAGACAGCCGGAATCCCCTCTGGTTTCTACAGTCAGAGTTATTGGAATTTCCTCTCCCCTGGGCTGGGGAGCCCCCAAATGAGGCCAGGACCCCCCTCTCCTTCAGGGGAGCCTCTGCGGCCTCATTCTCCCTCCCAGTGATCTTCCACCACCTGCAGGTGGGGGTCCAGCCTGATTTGTGACTTTGCCCCTCTCACCGGCTTCCATGTGGCTTCTTCTTTATATCATCAGATGTACATGTTAGCATCGGCTGGACTTCAGGTGCTTCTCCACGTTGATTATTTTATAATTTGGTTGTAATCTCAATGCGGACCTGAGAGGACTAGTCCGCCATCTTCCTCCCCGCTCCCCCTTGTTTATCTTCTTTGAAGATGTTTTTATTCAGGTCCTTTGCCTATTTTAAAATCTCATTGTTTATCATTGAGTTATAATAATACTTTATATAGTCTGGGTTTTAATCTCTTATTGAATATGTGATTTACAAACATATTCTGTCATTCTGTGCGTCGTCTTTTCACTCTCTTGATACTGTCCTTTGCACAAAAGTTTTTAACCTCGATGAAGGCCCATTTTTCAATTTATGTGTGCTTTTGATGTTATATCCAAGAAATTGTCACCAAATTCAGTGTCGTAAAGATGTTTCCCGTTTTTTTCCTAAGAGTTTTATGGTTTTATCTCTTGTGTTTAGGTCTGTGATTTATTTCGAATTAATTTTTATATATGGTACAGGCTAGGGATCCAACTTCATTATTTGGATATCCAGTTTCTTGGTACCCTTGTCGAGAATCTATTGACCATATATGTGAGAGTTTATTTCTGGGCTCTCTGTTCAGTTCCGTTGGTCTATATGTCTATTCGTATGGCAGTGGCACACTGTTTTTTGATTACTACAGCTTTGTGGTAAGTTTTGAAACCAAGAAATGTGAGTCCTCAACTGTGTTCTTTTTCAGGGTTGTTTTGCTTTTGGGGTCTCTTGTGATTCCATGTAAATTTTAGGGTGTGTTTTTCTATCTCTGCCAAAAAAAATGTCATTAGGACTTTGGTAGAGATTTCATTGAATATATAGGTTGCTTTGGGTAGTATTGTCATTTTAACGATATTAGTCTTCTGTTACTCGAACACAGGATTCAGTTGTGATAATTTGTGGGTTTTGAGAGATTGGTTCATTTCTTCTGTGTTGTCAAATACATGAGCATGAAGTTGTTCATAGTATTTCTGTATTATCCTTTTAATAGTTTCAGGATCGGTAGTGATAGCCCAAGCTTCATTCCTTATATTGGTATTTTTTCTCCTTTTATATTCGTTACTATGGCTAGAGGTTTATTGATTTTATTGACTTTTTGAAAAAACAAGCTGTTTCATTGATCTCTATTTCCTATTTTCAATCTCATTGAATTCTTATATTATTTCCTTCTGTCCGCCTCCTTTGGGGTTATTTTTCTAGTATGTAGCTTTTTTCTAGTATGTTGAGTTAGGAACTTGGATTATTGATTTGAGGCCTTTCTTCATCTCTAATTTAACCCTTCCTACTCAGTACTGCTTTAGCTATATCTCACATATTTTTATATGTTTTATTTTCAATTAGTTCTATGTATTTTTTAAATTTCCTTTGAGATTTTTCTCTTTGACCCTTGATTTGTTTGGAAGCATTTTCTTGTGTTCTCATCCTTTCTTTTCCATCTCTCCTCCTCCCCCCTCCCTTTCTCTCTCCCCCCTCCCCCTCCCCCTCGCTTTCTCTCTCCCCCACCTTCCCCCTCCCTCCCTCCCTTTCTTTACCCTCTCCACTTTGTTTGATTCCATTATGGTCAGAGACACCCCTCTATAATTTCAGTACTTTTAAATTTGTATATGTTTGTTTTCTGGTCAGGATGTGATCTCTGATACTGAATGTTCCAGGGGTGCTTAAACAAATACTCATTCAGCTGTGATTGAATGGGGTGTTCCATTATGCTAGTTATGTCCTATTAGTTGATTATGTTGCTCAATTCTTCAAAATCCTTGCCATTTTCTAATAGTCTT
>NW_011889310.1:223676-233808 GCF_000151845.1 Pteropus vampyrus
CAGAGCCCCTCCTGGCCTGGAGAGTAGGGCCAGCTCATGGCCCAGGAGAACCTAAAACAGCAATTCTCAACTTTTTGGTGTCAGGACTCCCAGAATTATTGAGGATCTCAAGGGATTTTGGTTGCGTGGGTCACATCTATCAATATTCATCACCTTTGAACTTAAAACTGAAAAAAAATTATTAAAAATGAGCAACAGTAAACCCATACATGTTAACATAAATAGCATATTTTTATGAGAAATGACTATGCTTGGCAAGACAAAAACAGTTTACTGAGAAGCTTTATTTGTTCATTTGTGCAAATTTCTATGATGTGCATGTTGATGGCAGAGCTGGGCTCCCACCTCTGCTTCTGCATTCAGATGCTGTGACATGTTGGACTGGTCAAAGTCTGTGAAGATCTGGCCTCGTGTAGATACGTGGCCGGAAATGGCAGGGATATTTTAGTAGACTTCTCAGATCATTGTGGGCACTCTTTAATCAGACACTAAAAACGCAACCGCTGGTGGTTTCTTGCAGGTTAAGTGCAGTGTGGAATGTGAAACCATGTCAATGAAGTTCCCATACTTGATTCCGTTAAATCCCATAGGACTCTCTTGTGTACGTGTGCACACGTTCCCCACCCCCCACCAGCTGCCTGCACACACTCATCTGTATCATATGGCAGATACACAGCTAAACAGTGAGAAGGTGTTGGGGGTTTAAGATATGGAAAAAATAATCACCGGCCAAGCTGCCCAAACATAGCCTCCTACTGTGGAACAGATTTGTCCGTTACCTTCCTTTCTTGATCCAAAGAAGCCTGCTCCTAGCAAGGCTGGGGCTGGGCAGCCCCATTTTCCAATCTGTTCCCTTCCTGGGAGTTTGGGAAAGGTCGTATAGTTCTCAGGCATTCAAGATAGAGAAGACAGTATGGAGAAGGGAAGGATATTACAGCCTTTTGGGGCAACTTAAACAGCAGTTCACTGAGCAGTGATGCCGTGTTGATGAGGAAGTGAGCAGCATCATACTTGGTGTAGAAGCTGGCCAGGAGGTGGCTGCCAGCTTCAGAAGTACTTTCAATGGAACTATTACCCATTTGCGGTTTTATACATTACGCATTGGTCATTTGGAATATATTGGTGTCCCGAGGACTCTTAAACTTCCAAATAACCTGTTTCATTATGCAGCACCCAAAATTCACATCTGTTAATATCACCATGCATCTCAGAAAAAGTCTCTCAATACTGGGAAGCTTTTAGGCTCAGTGGTAGATATACATTTTTTTTTAATTCTAATTTTTGTTGAAGTGTTAGCATTGACAGCAAATACTGCCAGTGGTTTTAAGTGACAGCCTCATTTCATTCATTTTCAAGAAAACATCAGCCGAATATTTAAGCCTCCACAACCATAGTTTGCCCATCATTCTTTTCCATAAAAGTGGTGTTTCAATGACAAAACAGCTCATATAACTCAGAAATGGAACAGTCACACAAGTGTTTTTTGGATCAACTATACTTTGAGTGCAACAGAAATGCTTTAAGCATATTTTCATTTCATCACACAGAGTATTAAAAGATGTGTTGTTCTCAGCGGTCGAGCTATAATGAAATTAGTCACTGTTTCCTTGTATTTTCTATTGCTGCATAACAAATGATCCCAAACTTAGTGAAGACAACAACCGTTTATTATCTCACAGTTTCCTGGGGTGGGGAGTTCAGGAACAGCTGAGTTTTCTGTTCAGGGCCTCATACAGCTGCAGTTAAGGCGTCAGCCAGGTCTGGGGTGTCATCTGCGGTTGGGTTCTCTTCCAAGCTCATGTACTTGTTGACAAGAGTACATCTTGCAGTTGTAGAACTAATGGCTGTTCGCTTCTCCAAGACCCGCAGGAGACAGAGTATAGAAACACTGGGGGAGGGATAGGGAAGAAGACCTACTGTTGCTTCTGGAGTCTGAGCTCAGGGAACATCTCAACCCTTTTTTAAAAGATCTCATCTGACTAAGTCAGCCCATTCAGGACAACCTCCCTTTTGATTAATGCAAAGCCAAACTTGTTTAGTGCTTTCATTATGTGTGCGAAAATCCCTTCACCTTTGTCAGGTAATAAAACCTAATCGTGGAAGCGACAGCCATCCTATTCATGGTCCAGCTCACACTCAAATAACGGGGTACCAGACAGGGCGTGTACACCTATGGAAGGGAGCTTGGGGGCCATTTTAGAATTTTGCCTGCCACATTCATCAAGGACATTCTTCTCTGGGGTTTTTGGGCAAAGTTAACAAACAACTTTCTTATCACTGAAAAAGGTGTTTTGCCATTGAAATGTGTTATGTTTTTTTTCCTTCCAGGTTTTTCAGACAAGGATCTCGAAGACGTATTGGGTGGTGACTACAAACCTGACAAGGGTAGAGGTAGGAATTGATATGTCCAAACACTTTGTGCTCATTAAAAATGTGATTGCATAGCCGTTAGGTTGATTGAGCCATTCTTAGGCTCTGGGAAATAAGAGGCAGTTTCCAGCCATTCCTGCTTGCAAGTTGCAAGTTGGGGTTTACTTGGAATGTTGCGGGTGGTGCAGCTCAAGAAGAGGGGTTTATAAGCCAGTCTGGAAAAGCTACCCATTTCCCCTGGTGTTCCTTAAGTCGGGGCTCTGTGTGGGTTAACACCTCCACACTAGGAGAAGCCATTTGCCGAGGCAGCATCACTTACGGGGTGACTGAGGGTCACGTGACTCAATGGGAACAGCCCCTCGCCTGGGGAGCCTGTCTCCCGTGGGATGGGAAAAGCAAAACTCATCGTGATAAGCATTTTTTAAAGAGACCCATAGTAAGTCAGACATCTTTCAAATATCTTTTTATTTTGACATAGTTTAAGACCCACAAGAAGTTGTAAAAAAAATTGTTCAGAGTGTTAGTTACTGTGTACCTGCCACCTAGTTTCCCTCATGATAATATCTTATGTAGCTATAGTACATTGTCAAAATCAGGAAACTGATATCGGTACAATACTGTTATTATGTACAGACTTTATTTAAATTTTGCTAGATTTTGCCTGCACTTCGTGTGTGTGCGCGTGTGCGTGCATGTGCATGCACACATAGGTCTATCAGATTTTATCATGTGTAGATTGGGGTAACCGTGAGCACAGTCAGGATGCAGAATGCAGAACTGTTCCATCACAAGAGAACTCCCCCGATGCTAGCCCTTCATAGTCAGTCACATCCTCCCCCAAGGCCAGATACTTTTAGTCCCCCCAAATCCCAAGATACCATAATACACATCAAGATTTGACCTTAGCCTGGAGAGAATGTTAGCCAGATTCAATATGACAAAACAGGTTATGGTTGTAATTTATGATCGTTACTTGTGGTCACAACCCGTTATGACAGTACATTGTCGTGATTGTAACTTGCGGATGTGATGGTAGACAGTTGTGATTGTAACTGTCGTGATAGTAACCTGTTCTGGTGGTAAGTTGTGGTCATAGCATTTTGTGGTTGTAACCTGTTGTGATGGTTAGTTGTCGCGATTGTGAGTGTGACAAGTTACGAGCATTTCTGGTTGTAACCCTGCTATACTCCCCACAATGCTTTCTTGCAGGAACTGTGTGCCTTTCATGTGGGAACAGTGTTCTCTTCTGATGAAAGGATACTGTAGTCAAATCCATCCTTCAAAACACTTCTCCAAATGATGTCCTCTTGAGTAAAAAGCTCTAAAGGCCTCTAAATGAAACTTGCAGGTGTCAGGAGAACATGGAACATTTAAAGGGCAAAGCCAGCAAATTAGCCAATTACTCCTGGGTGATAAATGGCATTTCCAGATGGGGAGATGAGGGCGGTAGCAGTGTATGTACACACACACGAAAGTCTGAATGACACGCCATGGGTTTCCTTATTAAAAGTATAAGCTTTAGCAAGGAGGAAGTGTGAGGAAATTCTTTAATTGGGCTCATATTTGAACTTCTCTTGTAAAGAGTAATCAATTGTTAGCTTAAGTTAGACCTTCTCATTATAGATGTCAGAGATTAAAGGGGTCCCAGCAAAAAATACAAGTGTGTAACTGAAACATGGTTATGATGAGCACGTGATGAAATTCTTAGACACCGTCCTTTGGGCCAGCATGCTAATACTGTGAGTGAAGATAAAACATCACATTTAAATAAATGATGATCTTTGGCATGAAAACAATCATAATTCATGCATTTTCCAGCCTTGGATCTTAGACTCATAGACTTAACTATAGTTTTGGAGTCTATTTCTGAAATGAGTTATCTGTTATATTTTTTTTTCTCAAGAAAACACTTATGCTGACCTCGTAGGCATCCCATATTTTGTCTGTAGGTGACAGTGACAGTCTTATCAATAGGTTGCATCTGTTGTCTTACCTCCCATCTCCGCATTAAATCCCTAGCGAGTTGACAGATTGGCTGGCTAAAGTAGCTGCTGGCCCTCCCTGTTCACTTGTCATTGAGATTGCCACATTAAATGACAATGCTGCAAGTCACGTGAGTCCCCTGTAGCAGTTGTAGTAGAGACACTGGTTTTCGTGGCCTCTCCACCCGTCCCCAGCTGAACCAACCAGTTGCTGAAGGAACGGGGAGTGAGAGCAACCTTGAGCAAAAAGACGCTAACCATTCTCACCAGAACAAAATGTTTTCTGAAGTGGCTGCCTTCGATCGGCCGGGGTTATAGTTGCTTTTTGAGGAGATGATTTGTTGACCTCCTCACTCCTTCATGCCAGAAGTCCTCTCCCATGGTATCTTTTGAATCCGGAATATTCTTTGTCTTTGCCTCCCCTCAAGCCCAGGCCCACATCACCTCCACTTGGGTCATTACCTTAACTTCTTACCTCATCTCCTGGCCCCAGTTTGTCCTCAATGCAGCGTCCAGAGAGCACCATCAAGAACGTGAAACTGATCTTGTCAGGCTTGAAACTATTGTATAATAATGAAAACATATCCCAGTTAAAAAAACAATGAGCATAAGATTAAACAGGCACTTCACAAAGGAAGTTATATGAATATGCTCGATATTATTTTTCATTCAGGAAATGCAAATTAAAACTACTTTGGGATGCCACAACACGCCCACCAGAATGACTGACATGAGACCGACAATGCCAAGTGTTGATGCAGATGTGGAGCAACTGAAACTCAGATGTCGTTGGTGGGAATGTAAACCTTCTTATAAAACTGAACATAGACCTGCCGGTGACCCAGCAATTTCATGCCAGTTCAAGAGAAATGAGAGCTTAAGGCAAAAAAAAAAAATTAGAATGCTCATAGCAGCTTTATTTATAATAGCAAAGCAAAAACAAAACACTGGGAACAGCCCCAAGTATCAATAGAATAAGCGGATAAGTGGATAGACAATTTGTGATATATTTACATTCTTGTACGATGGAATGAATTACTGATACACATAAAACATGGATAAATGTCATTATGCTGAGTGAAAGAAGCCAAAGAAAGAGTGCATACTATATGAGCCCAAACATATGAAGCTGTGATACTTGCAGACTGATCTCTCATTCTAGAAATGAGATTCATGGCTGTCGGGGCTGGGATATGGACGAGGAGTGATTGGGCAGGCACATGAGAGAACTTTCTGGGGGCAGGGTAACATTCTGTATTTTGGTGGGGGTATGGGTTTTTCAGGTATATTCGTCTGCCAAGACTTCTCGGATAGTACACGTCGGATTTGTGTATTTTACTCCATGTAAATTTTATCTTAAGGGAATCATAAGCAAATGTGGAAGTGTACTGACATCTGCGACTTACTTGGAAATGCATCACAAAAATAAGAGGGGTGGATGGACACACGATAAAGCAAACAGTGCTAAGTGTTCATTATAGAATCCACGTGATGGATACAGTGCTTTCAACTTTTTTGAATGTTTGAAAATTTTCTTAAATGTTGGGGGAATTTTTTAAAGAAACACAAAGCGATCTTTTTAATGACTCCCCACTGCCTACAAGGTCAGTGAAAGCCCCTTAGACTGCTGCCATATCTTTCTGCCCTAGACCACCAGGTTCCCTTCGTTTCCAAACATACAAGTGGGCTGGGCCTTCACATGCCGTTTCTCTGTCTAAAATGCCTTTCTTCCAGCCGATGAATTCCCACTCATTCCCCAGAGAGTACTAAGCTGCTCATCCTTTAAGTCCAGGGTCCCCAACCCCTGGGCCATGGACCAGTACCAGTCTATGGCCTGTTAGGAACCGGGCCACATAGCAGGAGGTGAGTGGCAGGCGAGCTAGCGAAGCTTCATCTGTATTTGCGGCCACTTCCCAGCGCCAGCATCACCGCCTCAGCTCCGCCTCAGATCATCAGGCATTAGATTCTCATAGGAGCACTGGTCTCTGGTGCCAAAAAGGTTCCCTCTTATCTGAAGACTCCTCCCCTCTGTAGGCCCTATCCTACCTACTCCAACGTGGCCCTGGCTTCGCCTACAGCCTCTCGTTCCTTCTGGTATAGAATAACACTTATCACACAGAGCCATACTGGAGTCATGTGTATCTTTTTCACTGCTGCTAGATTTGGCTTCCCGAAGGCACCTTTTCCTTTATATCTTCGACACCCCCAATAAAGGTTGCTAAAATGAGGAGGATTGGGATGGAACAAACATCTGGCTTTGGTCTCTACCCTGTCAAGCCCACCTCCCCTGAAGGGAAAGGCGGCACATTCGATTGGCTAGGCTGGTGACTGTCTAGGCCACATTTGGGATGGAGCGGGGCTGTGGCATGAAATGCTTTGCCCTGGACCCCAAAGGGAGTGAAGAAGCCCGAGGCGCTCTACGGAGTTGGCTGGGTATGTGTGCGCCCTTAAAGTGTGTGAACTCTGATCTGGTCTGTAAGGCCAACTTCCCCCCAGGTAAGCTCCAAGATGATTTTGTGAGAGGGGAGAGAAGTAGCAGGAAGCTTCCATCTGGCATCAGGCCATGTATTCTAACCTAGTACACAGAAGTCCTGACCTTGAGGGTGCTGGTGTCCTTGTCTAGCCCCTTCATAAGGCGAATGACTCACCTGATCTTCCTGTGACTCCTTGCATTAGTTCTCAATTGGTAAAGGACCTGGAGGGGAAGAAGGGCGTCAATAGCACCCTCAGATCACCCTCACTGGCATGTTGGTCAGAAAACTCTTGATAAGTAGAGCCATGGAATCAACTGGGGTTGAGAGAGGGGCTGGGCAGAGGGGAGAGAGTGGGTCGCGGAGGGAGCAGAAAAGGACAGGCCATTCCTTATGCTTCCTCTTCTCCAAGACAATGGCTTTTGCATCCCTAGGCAGGGTCCTCCTCCTCCCCTCCTTAAAGATCATTCTGGAACAGCAGCTAGTTATTGCTCTGGCAGGATATTTTACCCCCTGCTTGTTCTCTCTGGGCCTTTCAGAACGTCTGGGTCCTCTCAGAGCTAGCATTTTGGTGACCAGCTTATTCAAGTGGCAGTCCTTGGAGCCTTGGATGGTTGGGGATGGGTGTCTTCAGGGAGGGCGTTTCTTCTTCGAGCTCTAACCCTCCCTGTATTGCAAAGAGCACCGTAAAGAGAGGAGCCCCACCTGTAACTTTCCCTTGGTGCTTGGAGGTGGAATGTGCTTCGCAGCACCTAACACTCCACTGCGCTGACACCTTGGGGTCATCACCTCCTGCCACTGGATCTAGCAACCTACATGCTGGGTTAACTCTGTTATAGGCTGCTTGTTTGTAACTACTTTGGGCTCACGGGGCAGAAAATACTACAGCATCTTTTTAGTCAGAAAAGAAAATTTAATGTTAGAATCAAATTAAGCACCCTTTTACTCCCAGATGGCAGATTTTAAAGCCAAAAGCATGTAGTTTTAAAAACTGAGGCAAGAATCAAAACCCAGGCTTTTAAAGAGATACAACTATTCTCTTACGGGCGTGTCTGGGTCACACATATTGGCTTTCTGAAGAATGTCCCCTAGTGCAAACCATGAACACCATCACCTCTGTTGCCCAAGGTTAAATGAGATGTTCTTGGCTGTGGTCAATTAGTTGACTGTCACTTCAAGTGCTGTCTTCCTCCAAATGCGACCTCTTCGATTTCCTTCCAGGGCTTCACAGAGACCTTCCTCCACTCTCTCCACTGCCTGGCAGGTGCCTAGGCTCAGCAGACCGCTTCCTGCCTTGGAACTGTCATTTTATTTCTGTTGTAATACCGCACATGGGAAGCCTTGCTTATGCCTTATGCTTGCTCCCAACCTGGAAACTATCTTCCAGACTTTTCCAGCCCCCCGCCAGGTTTCCTTACTGAGCTTTTGAAGAATTTTTTTTTGTTGAGGTAAGATATACATAAAATTGACCATTTCAACCATTTTTAAGTGTACGTTTCAGTGGCGTTAAGTACATTCTCACTGTCGTGCCACCGCCATCTATCTACAGAACTTTCTCAAACCGAAACTTTGTACCAATTAAGCAAATTATGCGCCATCCTCCCCACAGTCCCTAATAGCCACCATTCCGCTTTGTCTCTATGAATGTGACTACTGTAGGAATATAAGTGGAATAATACAAGATTTGCCCTTTTGTGTCTGGCTCTTTTAGCATAATGTTGTTCACCCATGTTATAGCTCGGGTCACAACTTTCTTTTTACGGCTGAATAATATTCCATAGTATGGACAGTTCACATCATGTCTATCCATTCTCCCTACTGGATCCTTGAAGAAAATTTTTTTCTTCCATTTTGACTGTATTAACAGTCAGTTTCTCGAAGTATTCGGGTCCTGTCATGATCCCTTACAAGCTATTAAATTTATCTCACATGACAGAATTGGGTTTCGGTGGAAGGGCTTACCCCAGAAATACTGGCTAAAATCCATCAGATGTCCGCTGGCTGCTCGGTGACCACCAACTCCCCTAGGTGGTCTGCCCAGCTGTGGGCACAGTGAGAAGAGTTGGGGTCTTCCATCAGGAGCTGAGAAATTAAGAATTTGCCCCCAGGCGGCCCTTATTCCCTCTAAACAGCCCTTTCTAGATCTGTCATTTATGTCTCTGTCTTCTTTGTACCCATTTCCATATTTTTTCCAGCTTTAATAACATGAAGAAATAGGTTGTCTCATGTGAGCAACAGCTCTCTAGTTCTAGTGTTCTAGAGCAGGAGTCCCCAAGCTTTCTGGCACCAGGGACCGGGGCTCCTATGAGAATGTAACGCCTGATGATCTGAGGTGGAGCTGAGGAGGCGAGGCTGGCGCTGGGGAGCGGCTGCAGATACAGATGAAGTTTTGCCAGCTTGCCCACCGCTCACCTCCTGCTGTGCAGCCCAGTTCCTAACAGGCCATGGACCTGGTCCTGGTCCACGGCCTGGGGGTTGGGGACCCCTGTGCTAGACTGTGAAGAGACCCACTTGCTCCCTCAGAGGCCCTGTCCCCGACACACACACGCTTGTGGACATTCAGGCACACATACACCCAAGACAGCCTCTTTGGTGTCTTGAGATCTGAGCACCGGAAGGTCAGGTTGCAGGGTTCTGTGTCAGATTGGGAGATGGCACCTGTCCTGTTACCTACAGGCTGAGTGTTCTCATCCCTGAGGTGGGAGATGGAGGAGATCCTGGCCTTGGAGACTATCTGGAACAGTGAGGAATGGCATCCCCAGCAGTTAGCCTAGGCAGACACGCTCTGGCTGATTTTTTTCAGTTCACTTTGTGTTTGTAACCGTGGGTCATTTGAAGCAACTCTTTTCTCTTTTTTTATTTATTCATTGAAAAAAAAACCTTTATTTTGCTTTTCTGCTGCCACTTTTTAAATAATGAAAATCAATTTTTAAAATGTAAAAGTCAAAACATGTAAAAGTCCCAGCTGTGGTTCTTGGAAATCTAGAATATTTACAAAAGTCTTTAAGTACTTGAATATCCCCACTAGCAGTTCTAGATATAATCTTCCCACACGATTCTCCATGGCCTTGACAAATCACATGTCTTGGGTATTCACTGTGAGCCCGGGGTTCTGCCGTTGTCATAAAGGGCAGACGTGTGCATTGCATCCCTACCTCCCAGGGAAGTGCCTGTATAGGACTCAAGACTGACGTGTGTGTATATTTGCATCGTCATCTTTTGTATTTGAAGATGCTGAAGATATAACACTTCTTTTGACAACAGGGCTGATTTAAAACTTCATCACTGAAGTGACACCTCCTCTTCTAC
>NW_011889310.1:234658-239188 GCF_000151845.1 Pteropus vampyrus
CCTTTATTTTGCTTTTCTGCTGCCACTTTTTAAATAATGAAAATCAATTTTTAAAATGTAAAAGTCAAAATATGTAAAAGTCCCAGCTGTGGTTCTTGGAAATCTAGAATATTTACAATAGTCTTTAAGTACTTGAATATCCCCACTAGCAGTTCTAGATATAATCTTCCTACACGATTCTCCATGGCCTTGACAAATCACATGTCTTGGGTACTCACTGTGAGCCCGGGGTTCTGCCGTTGTCATAAAGGGTAGACGTGTGCATTGCATCCCTACCTCCCAGGGAAGTGCCTGGACTCAAGACTGACGTGTGTGTATATTTGCATCGTTATCTTTTGTATTTGAAGATGCTGAAGATATAACACTTCTTTTGACAACAGGGCTGATTTAAAACTTCATCACTGAAGTGACACCTCCTCTTCTACAATGGTCACTATAGCTATAGCTATGGGGGTCACTATAGCTACGATGGTTGCTACAGGTACCGCAGTCGCTATAGCTGTGGTAGTCACCATAGCTACAGTGGCAGTTTCTATACCTATGACAGCCACTATTGCTATGACAGTGGTCCCTAGAGCTACAACATAGCTCTGTATGTATAGTATAGGTTTCTGTACTCAAAGCAAATTGCAGCATGAAAAATGCCATAGAGATGAATTTCTGGTATAATAGAGGGCTACTCCAGTTTCCTTAGTGTATAATTGTGGCATGTAATTATGAAGTCAGTAGGCAGGTAAGAATACAAAACACTGTCCTTGAGAAGAAAGATCCTTCCAGTGACCTGTGAAATAGCCTCTTTGAGTTGTCTCTCCGGTTGTGGAAAAATACAGGTGGATAGATGTGCATGAGGCTTGCATATTTTAAAAATTTTGTAAGTCATATGAAAAATACTTATTGTTTCACCACCTAGGAAGAGTTTTCCAGTACTCCTTTGGAGTTTATGCTTGCAGTATTTTTTCTACTCATAACTCTACACTGTAAATAATTGTGTTTATTTTTATTAAAATAGAATCATGCTACCTTTTTAAATTTTATTCAGTAATATCCCAAATATTTTTGTCATTTAAGAATGCTCTAAAATATGTCCATGACTGCATAATATTGTTCCACCATTATTTGTTTAATCAGTACCTATTTTTGTATGGAGAGGGTTTTTTTCCCCTCCACCTTTTCCTACTGTACACAGTGTCATGGTGAACATCCTCATAGCAAAAAAAAAACAAAAACAAAAACATAATTGTCAGATAAATTCCTGGAAGTTGAATCGCCGAGTCACAAGAGGTGTAAATTTTTAAAGATGCGACTCAAAGGTACTGCCAAATGATTCTACCAGCTTCCATTTCTGCCACTAGGAAGTAAACAGGTGCTTGTCTGCTCACATCCTCCCCTCCACTGGTTATTACAGTTTTGTAATCTTTGCAAATTTCATCAGGCAAAATGCTATCCTGTTTAAATTGGCATTTTTTTGAATCCAAGAAGTGAGACACTTTCCATCTTTATGTCTTATTACACTCAATATATTGTGTGAATTGCCTGTTCACGCCCATTGCCTATTTTTCTACTGGAATCATTATCTTTCCTCATTGATTTGTAAGGGGCCCTTTTACACTAGGGATTAGTATAAAGTCCTTTTCATATATTCCAAAAAATATTTTATTTACTCATTCATCAATCAATAGACCTTTGGGTTACTTCCACTTTTTGGCTTTAGTGAATAATACTGCAGTGAAATTAGTGTACAAGTTTTTGTGTGGCCATATGTCTTTGATTCTTTTGTGTATATATCTAGAAGTAGATTTGTTAGGTCATGTGGTATCTCTCTCTCTGTGTAACTTTGAGGAACTGCCAACTTTTCCATAGTGGCTGGACAATTTTAGATTCCCATATACAATATCGGAGGGTTCCAATTTCTTCACATACTTGCCAAAACTTATTACCTATTTTTGATTATAGCCATCTTGATGTGTGTAAAGCAATATCTCATTATGGGTTTGATTTGCATTTTCCTAATGAGTACTGATGTTGAGCATCTTTTAAGCACCGGTGTGCTTATTGGCCATTTATATGTCTTTTGGAGAAATATTCATATCCTTAGTCCATTTTAAAATCAAATTATTTGCCTTTTATTATTAAGTTGTAGAAGTTCTTTATTCTCAATACTAGTTCCTCATCAGATATAAAATTTGCCAATGCTTTCTCCCATTTTGTGGGTTCATCTTTCCATTTTCTTGATGATGTCTTTCGAAGCACAAAAGTTTTAATTTTGCCGAAGTCCAATTTATTCATGTTTTTCTTTTGTTGTTTGTGCCTTTAGTACTGAAGTTTACTTTTGATATAATCTTTTCCATTTTGAGTTTTTAGATATGGGGTCATGTTTTGAAATTCATTTCTCATCCCAAGACAATATAAATGTTGTCTTACGTTTTCTGATAGTGCTTTCATGGCTTCATCTATCTTATATTTATTGGGAGCTTGCTTCCGTGGATGTTATTGGATTAGATACATTGATTTTATGCTGATGGTTCATCAGTTGTCCCAATATTGTCTTTTGCTCGGCATGCATTTTGTATAAGGACTGGGTTCAGCCTGTGCTCAAAGGAAGTGAACAGAGCGCAGTAGCCAAATGAAGATCAAAGCCATGACATTGACTTGGCTGACTCCAGTTCGGATTCATGCAACTAGAAGGAACAGAATGATCTAGAATGCCTGGCTTTTTATTTTTCAGTTCTTTAGCTTCAAGATATTTCTAGCTTGCATGCCCATCTGAGCAATGAGTCGCCCACAGGATAGGATCTTTTTTTCTTTTTTTTTTTTGACATTTTCTTAGGATAACGTTTTCATAAAATCACAGATTGTCAGATAGTCAGGAATTCCTAGAGACATTAAGTGTTGAGCTTTTGAGTCTTTTTGACAGCCTGGGAGAGTGCTAGACTTCTCTGTATGCCCCCAGAGGAACACTAGGCAAGGGGCAGTCCTGTTTACCTTTCATGTAACACCCTCTTAACTCAGCCGTGTCATATTGATCGTGAAGTTCAAGTTGCTGTGAATCCTCATGATCACATATTAATAAGGAAAGAGAGACTTGGTGAACACTCAGCTTCATTCCACCTTGAGTTGAAAGAAAGAATAGGTTGAATTGCTCAGACCTGTCTGGAAATCTGGTGACATGAACACGTCAGAAGACAGCTGTGAAGGGGCCATTGATGGGCTCACCTAGGCTCCAAGTCCTCACAAGTGATTGTTTTTTTCAAACACTGGTGCTCCTTGTTTTGTAAATAACCATTCAGATCCAATCAGGGATCTTTGTAAAATAAATGCATTTAACCCAAGGATTTAGCCCCAGGTGGGGACATAGCAAACCTCATTTTCTCCCCTCCAACTTTTTTTTTTTTAAAAATACTTTATTTTTAGAGCACTTTTAGGTTCACAGCACAATTGAGCAGAATGTACAGAGTTCCCATACCCCCCGCCACACACACCCACATCCTCTCCCATTACCAATAGCCCTTACCAGAGGGGGTGGGGATATTTGTTACAGTCGAGGAGCCCACATTCCCCCAGACTCTTTGATTGGTGAAGGACATGTCAGAATTCATTGCCTCCAACATCCCAGGGCAGTTTCCCCTAAGAACCCCGGGCTTTGGGAACACAGTCTCCCTCCGTTAACGAGAGGAGGGTGACATGAAAGGAGTGCTCAGGCTAATTAATGTCCTGAAAGACCAGCACTTGCTCATCAGGGAACTGCTGTCTGGGGAAGCGTGCGTGCGTGCGTGTGTGTATGTGTTCTGTGAAATTATATCTCATGCATAGATTCCCGTGACCCCCGCTGCAGTCAGGATAAAGGACAGTTCTGTCACCACAAGGACCCTGCCTGTTTTCCTTTTATAATCACAGTCATCTCCCTCCCTAATTCCTGTCAACCACTAATCTCTTCTCTGTGATATTTCAGAGCCTTTTGAATTTCCAAATCCTGGGTAAGGCATTGGCAGCCTGCATTTGTTTATGTTCTAAGAACGACTCCAAGTCTATGCCAAGCCGGAAATAGAAGCCCTTAAAAACTCTTAATTATGACTTAATCCTTGTAGCATATCGTAAAGACGCTGTATAGGTACCTAAGTTGCATGAACAGAAACATCTGGGTTTGAAGGCAAGCTCGTAAAGTACTAGGCACAGGAGGAAAGCGAAGTGAAATATTAATCGTAAATCTCACTGGCTGCTGGGATTATAAAGTCTTTTTATGCTCACCTCTCACCCTTTTTTAAAAACAAAGTTTTATATAAGCATGTTTCTGTAATCAGATAAAGAATACACACTTGATATAGGAGAAAGTAGATGCGTGGGACACATGTCATTCCGTCAAGCTTACCTGGCATAGGCCCAGCTCTGCCACCTGCCGGCAAGTCCCTCACTTGCAAGCTTCCGCTCCCTCCCCTATAAGGCAGGGATGCTACGTGACCTGCCCCACTGGGTTGCGAAGAGATTCAGTGGAGTACTGTGCAGGAAGAGCTGGGATGTAACAAACGCTCAATG
>NW_011889310.1:241098-246007 GCF_000151845.1 Pteropus vampyrus
AGGTATCCCACGTCGGGAGCCCTGTGGGGATGCTGTTGGGGGCGAACAGGAAGCCCACACTTGTTGGTTTTAGAAGCACAGTGTTGACATGTCACTGTCTGCTGAGTGTGTCTCTCTGCCTTAAGGCCCGGGATTTTTAGTTCAAGTGATAAAACAGGACTCAGGGGCAGTTTCTGTCTTTCTGAAGCTTGGGATCAGTCGGTGTGAGGCTCCACCTACCGTGGCTCTAGGCCTCTGCCCTCAAGTCCAACCTGGAGCCGAGCTTCCAGAAAACTAACCCGGCCTGCAGAACGCTTTGAATGTGGAAACTGCTGAAGTCTCCGACGAATTTTTCACCTGGCCATCGCATTTGCTTCTTGTATATCACATTCTTGACCAGGGCCCCCACATGCAGCCACACAGGCTGTGTACATCAGTCCTCCATGGGCGCCACTCACATTGCAGTGTACAACCTGCACAACCTCACGGTCTCGCTGCTCACTTGAGATTCAGAAGCCGGGAACAGGGAGGAGTCGGGAGAGCAGACCTGGAGGCTGGATTGTCCTTAGAGCTGTCCCTTGTCTCAGCTCAAAAGCAAAAATCTGAGTGACTCAAAACAACAGAAATCTGTCTTCCCACAGTTCCGGAGGCCGGAAGTCTAAGATCGAGGTGTCAGCAGGGTTGGTTCCTTCCGGAAGCTCTAGGGAAGGGCCCTTCCCTGCCTCTTCCAGGTTCTGGTGGCCCTAGGCGTACCGTGGCTTAAAGCTACATCCCTCCAATCTCTGCCTCTGTCTCCACATGCCTTTCCCTCTGTGTGTGTCGTCTCTTGTCTCTCGTACAGACACTTGTCATGAGGTATAGAGCCCACCTGGGTAACATCTGCAGAGAGCCCTTTTCCAAATGAGGTCACATTCACAGGGTCCAGGGATGAGGACGAGGACAGATTTTAGCAGGGTCACCATTCACCCCAGTACAGCACCGTCGCCCTAACAGTGAGGATTATTGAAGGAACTTACTCGAGATGGAAAGCGATGAATCCAGAAGGGGCGCCAGGCAGGAACGGGGAGAGGAAAAGAGGTTGATTTCCAAACCGGAAAACATGTCTGGGTTGTATCTATCTCTGTGGGGACACTAAGGTGAAATGAAAATACAGTATTTTCACACTTGTTTCCTAAAACAAACAGGTGTGAGGTTTTGCAAATTGGATTAGCAAGAAAGCCAAAGAAAACATGAGAACATGAAGGCCTTGGTATATAGAGTTGAACAATTTATATGATATTTGGGAAAGAATAAACCGAAAACGGGGCATTGAGGACAGCTGAAAGCCATGTGGCAACAAGGCTGGAGAGGACATGAACGTGACTTCTTTCTTGGGGGCGGCCTCAAGGTGAGGGTGTTGCTGGGTGGGGCAGTTAGGGCGAGCCTGCTGGCAGGGGTGGCACAGGCCCGGGAGGCAAGTGCACTTGTGGGACTAGTGGCGGCTCAGAGGGAGTTCGTGAAACGCGCTGCCGTTGCAGACCCCGCCCCCCATTCAGCGGCAGGGCCGGCTCCCCTCCCTCCCACTGGCCCCTCTCTAGGCAGCTCCTCCATATGTGTCTTTGGCCCCCTGTGTTTTCACCCTCAATCTGTTCATGATATGCTTGTCATTGCTTAACGTGCACTATCCCAAATCCTTTACCTGGACACACTCGTGCAAGTGCTGTCATCCCAGTTCGTGCAGAAGGGAACCGAGTATGGAGTGTCCCCCAGATTTGAAAAGGACCTCTCTTGCTTCGGCATCCACCCCCTGGGCTACCAGCTTTCTCTTCAGAATTTGTAAGTTGTCTCTGTCCCATCTTTGTGGCCCCTCACATTCCAGCAGTCCTGAGTCTTCTGTCACCCCACCTACAGCAGTGGCATCCCCCATCCTGGGGCTTGTGCCTCCTGCGCAGCTCTGCTTTGGGGCCACACCACCACCATGGCCCCTGCTTGTCCAGGGCCAAGTCTCCCAGTCTTCCATCTGGATGCTTCCATCAGACTCCTGCCTGCCCAAGAGTTCCCCACACTTCTCCCAGCTTGCAACAGCCAGAGGGACCAGTTTAAAATGCACAGGGCCAGCTCTGCCGGGACCTCCCATGCTCTCCGGGTCATGGCCGAGCCCCTGAGCTTGGCATTCGAAGCCCCATCATGGTTCAGTTCTAACCACGTCTCTTCCCTCCCCAGCCCTCCCCACTTCCCTGAGTGTGCCCTGCTGTCCCCAGCGTCCTGTCTGCTGTCCCATCTCCACTGTCTCTTCTCCTCACCTAGCTGCTCTCATCCTTTGGGCCTGGAGTACCGTCCTAGGAAGCCTTCCCTCCTTCCCGGCCCATGGCCCGTGACTTGGCACTTCTGCGTGTGGCCGTAGTGCCCCCACCGATTGTGATCGAGCCTGTGGTGGGGGCATTGGGTTTGGTCATTTGTTTCTATCCGAGACCGCTGCCTCTCCACATCACTCTCTGGACTGTCAGCTCTGTGCGGGGACTGCGTGTGCTTCATGCACCTAGGCCAGGTTGGAATGGGAAGGAGTCCCATGGATGTGGGGTGGCTAAGCCCGCTGTGAAGCCTGGAGCCGGGACCTCCCACCCCAACCCTGTCTCCTGAGCCTCTGACCAGAGTGGCCTCAGTCACCACCGCGTGGAGGTCAGGAAGGCAGAGCACGAACCGCTCTGCACCCAGCGCACCGGGAAGCCCCAAGGGGTGAGGGGATGGCTGGTGGCTACTAGGAGGTGACCATCGTGGTGCTTAGTGGCTGGGTTCTAGTCGCGACCGCCACCAAAGCGGCTCAGGTTTTGGGGACCCTCTGCCTCCCCATTCTCTGCCCTCAGTGCCGAGGGCCAGTCCGTCTCACAGAAAGCCTGTGTGCTTTGTTGCGGGGGGCTGTGTTCTTGCTCCTAAGCTTTGTGTCTTCCCTTCAGATGCAGCAGAAGGTCAAGGTAACGATGCGCTCTGACAGTCATTTTCCTCTTCCACTTTGGCCTCGATGCCTCCCCACCCTGCTGCTCTTGCTCCTTATCACAGCTCCCCACCCCATCCCCTCCCCTGGCACTCTCCAGCTTCGACCACAACCATCTTTAGCTTTCCCCAATACATATGGAAGTATGCCACCTGCCAGACCGTATTCACAGGTTGGGAATGGCTGCGTTCAGGAATGCATGGGAAGGGGTGAAGATCCTGTCTGGGACTCAGATGCCCACTGGTGGTCATCCGTGAGGAGCAGTCAGAGTGCTTTTCACAGGCAGAAGCCAGTCCAGTGCATGTTAGGATGGCAGCACATCTCCCAGCCCCTGCCCATCAGCTGGGAACAGCTGCCACCAGCTCCATCACCTGCCCTGCCCCTTATGGAGGCTGGACACACCTGACAGTGAATGATGCCTGCATATTTCCTGGGCCCATCTGGTGTCTGCCTTGAGCCCAGCAAGCAGCCGGGCAGGCAGCCATACTGGTGTAGATGAGCGTGAGTGCGGCCCAGGATGGCGGAGTGACTTAACACTGGTGCCTGCTCAGTCAGTCGGTTGGTTAGAGCCGTGACCCAATTTCCCCCAGGCCCAGGGCTCTGATGAGGTTTCCAGTCTCCAGCTCGTCCAGGGGTAAGACACAGACTCTTGATTCCCCAAGCAGCAGTGAGGTCCACTCCGTGTACTGAGTAATGGCTCTTGCGTCCAGCCTGGTGCCATTCAGTGGCCGGTGTGCTGGCATGCACAGGATACTTTGTAGAGTCCTCAAGTCCCTCAGAAATAGGTGGGGAGAAAGCCCTAATGATTAAAGAGACCAGAGCAGCTATGGGTGGGCCCCGGGCCCTGCACACTGGGGCAGAAACAGTGCCATTCCACTGCCCAGTTGGCCTCTCCGCGTGGGTGTCGCTGGGAAGGCTGCACGCTAGCAGGAGGCTTTGCTGGCATCTCCACAGTGAGCCCCACTCAGCCATCTGCCCCTCCCTGCTTGACATCCATCAGTCACTCATGCGGTGCTTGGCTCCCTCTCTGCCTCCCTGGCCCCTGGGCCAGCATGTGGACCCATGGGTGACACCGAGCCCTGCCATTGTGTGCCCTCTCTCTGCTGGGCAGAGCTGCTGTCTGGTGCACATTCTCATACAGTGGCACCTGCCCTATGGGGATGGGGTGTCTGTCAGGCCTTTGCCACTTGTCATCACGTCTGAGGACAATGATGAGAACTGGGCAGAGCAGCCCACTCCCAGCCAGCTAGTCTTTGCCCAGACAAGGACACTGAGGTGGCCTGGATTGCGGGGCCTTGAGTCCGTTAAGGGAGTTGTGTGTTTTGAACTGTACCGGAGGACTTGCTCAGGAGGCTCGATTATGGTGGGGGACATTTTGGTTCTGTCAGTCACTGACTCTGTCCTTTGCCCTTCGCAGAGGGTCTCAATGCAGACTACGTGAAAGGGGAGAACCTGGAAGCCGTCGTGTGTGAGGAACCCCAAGGTGAGGACTTCTTGGTCACTGTCTGTCGCTGAAGGACTCCTAGCCGGTGGGCCTGGTACTGAGCAGAACTGTGCTAGTGCAGAGGTGTCTGTTCCTAGAATTTCCAGCCAGAACAAGGAGGTCCTGCAGGAGCCCGGAGGTCCCTGTACTGTGCCCCTGATCACCCGGACACCAGGGCCAGCTGGTGCCATGTCGAGGACCTCCATGTGCTATAGGGGCTCCGGCTCTGGTCTTGAGTCATCTGTGCATGAGCCCCAGGCCCATGCTCTCTGCACAGGTGTGTCTGGGAAGGCTGCATGCTAGCAGGAGGCTTCGTTGGCATCTCCATAGTGAGTCCCACTCAGCCATCTGCCCGCCTCTGCTCGGTACCCATCACTCACTCAGGCAGTGCTTGGCTCCTACACAAATTCCGATGGAGCCATGGGGAATCTTTTAACCTAGGCCCATACATTTCAATTTGAAAACTGCCAAAGGGA
>NW_011889310.1:247172-249455 GCF_000151845.1 Pteropus vampyrus
GAGCCAGATCGCTGTCCCTAGCAGGGGGTGGCTTGTGTATTTGTGCCTTCTGTGCAGGGTGGAAATGAGTCCCTTCTAAAGGGCATCTTTTCTCCACAGTGAAATACTCAGCACTGCCGCCGCAGTCCGCAGAGCCACCGCAGCCCCAGCCACCCCGGATCTGAGGGCCCCGTGCAGCAGCAGGTGCACAGTCGCGCCACCACTGGGGACCCAGCTCCTTATTTCATTTGGACCCACAGCCGCTGTACCGCTCCTTTGATGTCACTGGCTTTTCGTTCTAATTTCTGGATGAGCTCTGGGTGTGAGTTAGGTTTCTGCGCCCTGCACACAGGGTGGAGGTGACCACCCTGTCACAGGTGCTCTGGAGACTTGGTGTTGAAATCCAGCCTCAGGAGCTGCTGGGTCACCAATTCCCCAGAGCCAGCCTGTTCTAGGCCTTTGTGAACTGGGGAGGAGGACGCCGAGCTGAGGGAGGGCAAGAGGATGCTTCCTTTTAGGGGACGAGTTTGACCACAGGGTAGTGTGATCCTAGAGGAGTGGCATTGACTCACTGGTAGGTTTCTGCCAATAGGTAACCCTTGGTGTGACCTCAGCTGTCAGGTGGCCCGGCTAGCACCTGGTGCTTGGAACCCCTGCAAAAGAGCCAACAGCTGAGCCCTGGCTAACACCAGGCACACATACAGGACACTGGGGTGGGGTGGGGCTGGGGGGCGTCATTTTGGTCCTTCTTTCTGGTTACAGCTTTGACACTGCTGGGCTTCTAGAGAGCTGGCCCATGTGGAGGCTTTTTATTTATTTAAGTGCAAATATGCATGCCGTGATAGTCCTCCCCGGGGAGTTCAGGAATCTTCTGCATAAGTAGGAACCTGTGGCTCAGGTCTAATTCCCATCTGATTCCATAGGGGATTGGATGTGTTTTCCAGGCTGATGTGATTAGTCTGTAGGAATCATTTATGCATTGGAAATGCATTTTATCCTGGGCGGGGGCGGGGGAGGGTGTTCACTCTCCACCCTGTTTGTGTTCTTATTTTGGTAGCAAAAGCTACAGACATCAAGAATGAGCATCAAAGCCAAAAGCATGCTTGTCGTTGGCACAGACGTGTATTTGAGGGGGTGGAGGGGAGGGTTGCTTGCTTGGTTTAGTGATGTACACCTGACTTGGAAGTTTGTAGGTACCCTGCCTGGCCTGTTCATGAGTGCTGGGGGGTCTGCTCAGCATGGTAAACACCAGACCTTGGGGACTAGCCCCCGACCTGGACTGGTGCTGTATGCTTTGGGCTGGAGCACAGCTGGCTTCCTGGAATGTTCTCTTTGGCCAGCATGTGGTCCTGTCCTGGGAGCTCTGCTGTCAGGCTGAACTAGAACCACCATCTACTGATAATCAGTTTGCAGTGTCAAAAAGCACTTCTGAAAGCTAATAGGTCAGCAGAAAGGTAGGGTCCTATTTATGTTTGTTCTTGTGCTCCTTTGACCTGCATGGGCGGCCCCTGGCATCCCACAGGCCATGTGTTAACTCCTTGTCTGCTGAACTGGGGTGAGGCAACTCCAACTTGAAGGAATCTGAACAGACCCTGCAGGTTATGTAACGCATGCCTCATGCGTTCATTTTAGCCCTTGTTTTAAAAATATACGACTCATTGCAGGACGGGGATGAGTCGTAGTGCGTGGGTCAGTGCTACTCTTTGGACCCATTCCTGGCGCAGGCCTGCGGGCCCAAAAACCCCCCTTCCCCTGCACGGGGGCACACCATAGACAGGCCAGGAGTGTGCGAGGAGGTGGGGAGCACTGAGGACACACATGCATGCGTTGCAGAGGGAAGAAAATGTGGCCTTCCGTGCTCCAGGAGATTGAGCAGGAGAGGCATTGCTTGCAAGCCGCGCCTGTTTGTAGCACCTCCCTCTCCTCAGTGGCCAGGCTGTCAGCTTTGCCAGGCTTGTTCCTCCCAAGAATGGCAATGGTTGGTGGCCTCAACCCCTGTCTGTTTCTGGGCTGCAGGCAGCTATGATGGATTTTTGCATCCATGGCCTTTTGCTGTGTACGTAGGGTGACCTCAGGGCCTGGGGAGGGCCAGTGCGCTAAGGAACAGGAGTCGGAGAGGGATCGCGTTAAGGTGGCTGCGCATCAAGGTCGCTGAGGCATTTTAAATGAAGAGAAATGGCAGCGCTTGTGTGTGGCAAGATGCTTGTCTCCCTGCCACCAGGAAGTATGGACATTTACAGAGCTGTCAGTCATGGCAAGGAGTAGGATGAGGACTGATGGGACCCATGTGTACCCTGCCATGAC
>NW_011889310.1:249505-253550 GCF_000151845.1 Pteropus vampyrus
GAAGAAAATGTGGCCTTCCGTGCTCCAGGAGATTGAGCAGGAGAGGCATTGCTTGCAAGCCGCGCCTGTTTGTAGCGCCTCCCTCTCCTCAGTGGCCAGGCTGTCAGCTTTGCCAGGCTTGTTCCTCCCAAGGATGGCAATGGTTGGTGGCCTCAACCCCTGTCTGTTTCTGGGCTGCAGGCAGCTATGATGGATTTTTGCATCCATGGCCTTTTGCTGTGTACATAGGGTGACCTGAGGGCCTGGGGAGGGCCAGTGCGCTAAGGAACAGGAGTCGGAGAGGGATCGCGTTAAGGTGGCTGCGCATCAAGGTCCCTGAGGCATTTTAAATGAAGAGAAATGGCAGCGCTTGTGTGTGGCAAGATGCTTGTCTCCCTGCCACCGGGAAGTATGGACATTTACAGAGCTGTCAGTCATGGCAAGGAGTAGGATGAGGACTGATGGGACCCATGTGTACCCTGCCATGACCAGGCGTGGTGTTGGCACTAGGGTTGTTGGGCATTTCCACTGGGAGGCTGGAAATCGGGCACCTACCCCCCCACCCCTGGTTTTTCCTCTTAGCTTTACTGTGAAGCTAGTGATGGCAAAGAGCCTGCAGTCCTCCAGTTGTGATGAGGAGTCAACATACTCCGCGGGGCGAAGCCACCTCCTTAGCATCATTGACTTTGGTGATTTTTGCTCCCCCCTAGCTATCGGGGTGCTTTCTGCAGAATGCCCACAGCCCAGTGCCCAGACCTGCTCCTAGTGACTGGCCATGCCTGGAAGGTCACTCAGCAGCTGCTGTTTGCAGAGCTCTTGTCCCAGGGGGACACTGATGCCTGCAGAAGCTTAGGGCGGGGGTCTCTCGTATTTGTGATTATCTCAAAATTGCCTTGGCCAACATGGGGCTGTCCTAGGTGATAGAGAAGTGAGAACTTAGAAGGGCTGATTGAAAATAGCCAGTCTGTACCAGGTTAACGTGGCAGTGGGGACTCAGTGTTGATGGTAACTGACGCATGGATGAAGGCGACATGGCACCTTCGTGGTGTGGGGCACCCTCCTGGGTGGGCCCCATAGAATGGTGGCAGGCCCGCTGCCTTGGCCACTTGGGGTGGGGGTTAGTACTAGTTCCGCAGGCGAAGAAGAACTGAGAGACTGCTCTGAGAATCCCCTGTACTTTTTATGTGCTTGTGTTTCAGTGACTTGTAAGCTGTCCTGTGTTTGCATTAAACAAAACGGAACCTAACAGATTGCACTGTGACCGTGTTAAGGCACTTCCTTTGTCAAGTGATTTTTTTTTTTTTTACAATATGGCGTTGACCTCTTCCCCCTTCTCCCCAGCCAAAGGGATTTCTCGAGGTTAGTGCTTCCAAGGGGGCAACCCTGCTTGGAGTACAGGGAGCTTACGCCTGGAGCTGTAGAGCAGCAGTGTCTGATGCCCTGGGGCTGGGGGTGCAGAGGTGGACCCCAGACTAACTCCCAAGCCCACTGGTCTGCTTTCTTCAAAGAATGGCGGTATGGAAGGTGGCGCGCACCCCACGCAGTGGTGTCAGCCACTGAAAGCTGAACGGGGACAGGGGCCCTTTGTTCTGCCACTCGTTGCAGCTGTGTGCAGATTGGCCTGGCTGGGACAAAGTGTGCTCTTGTCATGACCTTGCAGCTTGGCTTACAGACTGAAGACAGCCAGACATTTCAGCGTGAGCAAGATGCAGTGGACACTAGGAAGGTTTTCACTGAGGTAGGTGACATTTTGGTCCTCGTAGTAAAATAGCTCCAAGTCCTCAAACCCGCCGAGTGACTCCTATGCAGAGATTGTGCACAGCCGGCTGGAGCCTGGCACAGTGGCCTTCCTAGCCTTGCTTCTAGAGTGTCACTGCTGGAAACGGCAGCTGCAGTAACTGCTCCACAGAAATGGATAGGGACCAAAGGCCCTTATAAGAAGGGTGACCCCCCAGGGGCTCCTGTGGTTTCATCCAAGCCCTTATAGCGCCCCCAGGAGGCCAGCATTCCTTCTGTCGATTCGGGGCGGGGACTCTGGGGCGTCTCTGGAGTCCACCCCATTTTAGGCTCTAGAACCAAACCTGGCTCCTCAGAGCTGCACCTGACTCGGAGGTGTCTCCTCCAGACCTTTCCCGTGTCGACATTTTCTCAAGGTTAAGGTCGAGGGACATTTCAGATCTTTAAATCAGAGGACTTACGCATTTCAGCCAAAACACTCAATCACTTACAGTTTAGTAAACGAATTCAATCATGTAAAGGAACTTTACATATATTGAATGTTTACTGTTATCTCCAAGGGAAATATCTACCAAAATACTTAGGCAACAAAAAAGACCACGGAGCAAACATATTATCATTTTAATTAGGTTGAAATATAGTACATCAGATGAGGCAAATACGATACTGTACCAGTTTTTTAAAATTTTGCCCCTTAAGGTTTTTCCTTTTTGTTCCCTTTAATTAAACCCAAAAAAAAAAGTACTTAGGTAACAAAACTACTTCTAGTTCTTTTAGAAACAGTTCTGTGCTAGGAACATAGAAAGGGAAATGATTGTTGTGCTGCTTTCCTATGGAATGGGACATTTTAGGGCTCCTCCGGGGGCCCAGCATGCAGGGGAGGGTGGGGCAGCCCCGCCTCCCCAGCGCCAGGCTGGCTGGCGTCGGCACGAAGCAGCCCACTCGCTTTCTGGTTCTGTCAAAAGCATCTTCCAGTCTACACCAAGTTTAATAGTCTTAGTGCAGCTGGCGGGGGGGGGGGCGGATTAAGGGATATTTCTGGGGAAACATGGGAACTGTTCCCATTTAAAAATTCATCGTATCAATGAATAAGCAGGTTTATCCATTAATAAATAAGGTATCAGATACGTTGGGAGCATACATCAAAAGCTAATATTAAATAAATTGATTTAGAAACAAATCCCTACTTGATAAAAATGTAGACTTCATTTTAGGTGACCAAATTACTTTGAAGTACTTCTGATACCTTAGGGATACCAGATCATTTATCAGAAAGTTCCAAGTTGAAAAGACATCTATTCTCTAAGTATTTGTAAAAAACCTTTAAGAATATATTTTCAAAAATAAGGTTAATATGTAGGACTTTGCATGGCATCCAGTAATTTGAACCCAACCGGATATTCTAGTGCAGCTGTACTCGGGTCTGACCCTATGAGCTTCTGAGACCCCCCCCCGCACTCAAAAGGCAAGCTTAATTTCTGCAGCGATGGGGGTCCCAGTGACTGGCAGACATGCGTGTGCCCTGCTGTGCTGGGCGCAAGTATGCAAGATTCTGTGACACGCCACAGGAGCTCAGAGCTTAAGTGCTGCCCCTACTGACGGAGTCCCAGAGCCCAAAGTCAGTGAGTGAAGGGGCAAAACCTGGCTGGCAAAAGTTGGCTCTGAGACGGGCAAACCAAGGGGAGGGCGTGCTATGCTTTTGGCAAATGAAGCTACGGCGAGCACAGTGGGTGCTTTAAAATATTGACCGGAAGTCGCATGAATAAACTGAGCTGAAGGGGTCTTGATAAAATGGGATTATTTCAGACAGTAACAGGTGAGAGCGGACTCGTTTTGACAAAATGGCCGGCAGCAGTAAAGACACGGGAGGCTGCAAGGTCAGACCAGCAAGGAGCTGTGACAGCTCCTTGAAGGAGCCCACGGGGAGGTCAGTGCTGAGCTGCCCGAGTCCTCAGTTTCCCCTCTGCAGGGCCATCTCGAAGGAAACCGCTATTGCCATCAACAGCCTGGGCCACCTCGGGAGGCAAGTACCGGTTAGGTGAGAACAGAACACGTGGCCATTTAAATGACCATATTCAAATCACACTTCAGATGTACTACATAAAAGTTAGCATGAGCTTTGTTTGAAAATTTCGCACAGTCCAGTTAAGCAGAACCCTCCTCGGGTGACTAGGCTAAACATAAAAAAGGACATAGGAAAATAAAGGCATGTTTCTCTTTTTTTAAAAATACCTTATATGTACACAACAGTAATTGGTACAGGGGCCCCCGTGCATGAAGAGAACTCGAGAACAGAGGGCGATGGTCTGTCTCCCCCGCAGATACTTAA
>NW_011889310.1:253600-260229 GCF_000151845.1 Pteropus vampyrus
CCTTGAAGGAGCCCGCGGGGAGGTCAGTGCTGAGCTGCCCGAGTCCTCAGTTTCCCCTCTGCAGGGCCATCTCGAAGGAAACCGCTATTGCCATCAACAGCCTGGGCCACCTCGGGAGGCAAGTACCGGTTAGGTGAGAACAGAACACGTGGCCATTTAAATGACCATATTCAAATGACACTTCAGATGTACTACATAAAAGTTAGCATGAGCTTTGTTTGAAAATTTCGCACAGTCCAGTTAAGCAGAACCCTCCTCGGGTGACTAGGCTAAACATAAAAAAGGACATAGGAAAATAAAGGCATGTTTCTCTTTTTTTAAAAATACCTTATATGTACACAACAGTAATTGGTACAGGGGCCCCCGTGCATGAAGAGAACTCGAGAACAGAGGGCGATGGTCTGTCTCCCCCGCAGATACTTAACTCTAAAACAGTTTTGAAGTTGTAGCAAGGAGCTGAAAGCAGTCACATGGCTGGCAACATGGTCTCTAAGTGGCGTTTGTTTTAATGGAAGATCTACCTTGGAAAGAAACGATATGAGACCATCTTGGACCTAAGCACTGCATTTCACTCACTGTGGTTTCTCCCAAGCTGCCCAGGCAATAGGCGGGTCACAGGGTCACCGGGACAGACAGCCACCCTGAGCAACCCGACAGGAGGGAAACGGGGTGTTCACAAAACGAAGCACAGACGACAGTGGGAGCTGTCACCTAGCCCCACACATGGTCACTGGTTTGAGGTACCATCCAGACATGGAGGGCACAGGGCCTAATCCTAAAAGACAAGATCACAAGCTCCAGCCAGAACGGGTCGCGAGACCCTTGCCTGAGTCGCCGGGGAGAGCAGTGGAGCCACAGGATGGCCTTGATGGCTGGACTCACCAGAAATGCTACCTCTGGAGCCTGTCAGACCGAGGTGTGGACAGGCGTGACTGAGTGGGAAGGAGAGGCGCCCCGCTCAGTTGGGGACGAGGCGCGCGTGGCCACCTCCCGCTGCAGGTCTTCCACTCTCTTCTGCAGCTCCGCCCTGACGGCCAGCAGCTCCTTGAGATTCTGGTGAATCGGCATCTAGGGGCAAGCAGGACACAGCTGCGTCAGCGGGCCACTCAGGCAGCTTCGACATCAGCCTTTCGGCACGGGGACACTGCTAAGAGATGAGTTCACAGCCCAGACGCCCGTGTACCCCAGGTGGCCTTGGTCTTTGACTCGCCTGGCACCAAGCTGTAGGGAGCCCTCCGCAGGAGCCTGCAGCTTCAGCTGACCGCGTGGGGATGCTTTTGTCCCCCTGTGCTCTCCTGCCCGGCTTGGCCAGGTTCCCAGAGAGCACAGGCTGGTCAGGCAAGACAGCAGTCTGTGTCGGATCGGGCAGGGCTGCCGGTGCGGGCTGGGTGGGACGTGCGAGTGGCTTCCAGCGACTCGGCAGCATTTACACGGGTGCCCCCTGCACGCGCACGCCTCCCTTACATCTGAATTTTTGCAACTTTATAAATAGCTCTGCTGCTAAAAATACTTGTTATGTCAGCACTTTCTAGAACTTAGTGGTGTGCGTCTTCGTCATTCGGAACAGGAGCTGGCAGAAGCCCCTGGAGAGGGCACTGCCAGTGGAGAACTCTTGCTCCTTCCCTCCATGTGACAACTACTGAACACCCTCTAGTGGCTTCTTCCTGTCACCCTGAGGGCAGCAGCGTGACCTGGGCCTCAAGGCCCTGTGTGGTCTGACCCCAGCCTGCCTCTCCTAGTCCCCTCTCACCAGGTCCTGCCTCCACCCCTCCCGTATTCCAGAAACCTTCCAGGTTTTGGAAGAGGCCATGCACGTGCTATCCCTTCTGCCTGGAGCCCTGTCCCCCAGACCCTCTTCAAACACATGCCTGCTTCATCCCATAGGGACCGGCGTAAGCAGCACGCGCTCTGGGTGGGGGGCTTTTGGACATCATCTGTGTCCCCGAAACACTGAGCTGGCCCATCAGGGATGCTGACGGTGATCAGCCCCACTGCAGGGAAGGACAGAGATGAGAGGGACAGACGGAGGGAGGGACAGACGGAGGGAGGGACAGATGAAAAATGTGGGGAAAACAGACGAGAGGGAAAGACACACATTTGGGAAACAGGACAGTGGGACAGAGATACGAGTGACAGCCAGAAGAGCGGGGGAGGGGGGATGAAGAAGACAGGGCAGCCAGGCGCCCCCACCATAACAGGATGGCTTGGCGACCAGCACTGAAGATGCGAGAAACTTCTGACTTCGGCAGGTCAGAGGAGGAAGGGAGCGGGCAGCAACGTTGGGAGTCTGATGGCAAAGCACCGCACCCCCCCCCCAAAAAAAGTTACCTTATTTGCTGCTGATCCCGAGGCCACTGTGAGGTGGGCAGGCAGCACCCCTATAGGCCTTAGGACCTATTTGGTATTTTCCTGTTTGTGGGATCAGTGGTTCCAATAAGATGACACATCGCTTTGCAATCAGACTCCCATTACTAACACCTGTGCACATGGCCTCAGCGAGCAGACTGCGGGAAACACCAAGTTTACCCACACCCAGGGCCCAAGACAAGCGTCACACATCTCCACGCAGCCTTTTGGGCCTTTTCTCCTTAGTCATCTTCACTGACAAGTCAAAGGCTCAAGAAAACGTCCATCTAGGGGCCAGTCAGCCAGTGGGTGCTAGCATGTATGAGAAGCCAAGGGGGTTCCAAAGGACACGAATTGCCTACAGGGCCCTTCCCGCCACTGGCCATCCTTTGAGGGATGCCCAGGAGCCCCTCTCCCGGCGGTAGATCTAGCCCCATCCTCTTCATAGGGAAGAGGCCCAACAGGCTTGTAGCCCCTGCCTGTCCTCCTTGTCCCTCTTCCTCTCCACCCAGCCTGCCTCACTGTCTCGTCATGGACACCCACACCAGCCTTTGTGCTGATCCCTTTGTCACAGGCTTGACTATTCCTGTCCACATTAGTGCTACCAGGGTCAGCTTTCTAGAACACAGAGCAGGTCTTGCCCTACAAATCCCGGCAGGGGTGTTCCAACAGCCCTGGGATCAGGGCCTGCAAACTCCTAGAGATGCTGCACAAGGCCCCCTGCAGCCTGGGACCGCTGACGCCTTGCTTCCAAGGCCCAGCCCACTCCCCAACATGCTGCATGTGCCCGGCCCCTAGGAGGTCTCCAAGATGTGCCTGTGACATTGAGGCCCGTGGCCTGCCTTCCAGTTCTCCCTCTGTGTAGCACGGTGCACAAAGAATGCAAAACACTGCACCGCCTGCCCGCCACCCTGAGGTAGGGATTCATTTTACGCTCACACCACCCGCAAGGTCTCAGCAAGGCTCAGGACCTTGCCTCTCATCAGGCATCAAATCACCACTGGAGACGAAGTCACCATCAAAGACAGAGTCACCTCCAGAGACAGGATTTGGCCCCTGCACACGTCAAGGCACCTATGTGACTGACTTTGGCCACACGACTACAGTATGAGTCGCCTGAGGTGTGCGCTACTCCAAAGAGGGAAGGGGAAAGGATTTGGGAACCTTACCTGTGAGGATGCTTTTTGGAAGCCACAGATGGTTGCTAACTGATGCCACAGCACTCTGTGCAGATGCCACAGAGCTAAGGGTGGGTGCTCATCAATGTAGGAATAAGCACCGAACACCCAAAATGAGCTAACGGCTCACTGGCCACAAATAAAAGTGAAAACCTATATTTAAAACACTGACCACTGACCAAAGAAGCTGACTAAATGTACACTGTTGGTTTTTATGGGGTAAAGAATAGACTGTGTCCAGCTTCAGATGGTCTTCAGTAAAGAAAATATTTTACAACTCTTAGAAGTTAGCATTTTTGCTACTCTAAACACACACTAAACCCAGGACCCATCTGGTAGTCTGTGCTCTGGCCGCCTCAGTGCTAAGGTCCCCTCGCATCAGTGCTGACTGTCCTGGCTGCTCCGTGCTGTTGTAACACAGGAAGCAGCTAGTGGCCCCTTGCACACAGTACACGGAACAGCAGCTGCGCCCTCCTGTGGTAAATGGAGGGTAGTTTCTGGTCAGGGAAGGTTCCTAAGGAAAGGTCTGGGAGCACCAGCTATCGGCGCCTGTGAGGCAGAGGGCGGAGAAGGCATTTCCAGTGTGTGGGGAGGTTAAGGGGCGGCCCATGGCACATGCAGTCCATCAGCCTGGATAGCGGGGCAGAGGCCTGGTTCAAGGGCCTGCTCGGAGGGAGGGAGCAGTACTAAGCGGAGCAGGCCCCGATCACAGTGTTCTGTGAAACGGGCCTGAGGTCCGGAGGGTGGCATGGCTGTCTGAGAGGGCCTAGAGGAGGAAAGAGCTTGTGTAGCTGCAGCTTTGTGGAACCAATGGAACGAACCAGGACACAGTCAGGGAAAGAGGCGGGGAGTGATGAGCTGCTTGGGCCGTGGTGTTAGGGAGCTTGGTCAGGAGAGGAAAGGCGCCCTGGGCAGCAGTTTGCAACCATCAGATGGAACCTGGAGCTGAGCGGACAGCAGGGTGGGAAGGTTAGTGAAGTGATGTTACCTCCCAAGTTCAAGTGCCAGGCCAGCTGAAAAGGGGAATGAACAGTTCAGTCTTTCCCCATGGTTAGTAAGGCTTGGGGATTACTAGGAGCTGAATTGTACCCCCCATTCATATATCGTAGTCCTAACCCCCAGCACCACAGAATGTGACTGTATTTGGAGATGGGGCTTTTACAGAGGGGATCAAGTTGAAGTGAAACCATTAGCGTGGGCTCTAATCCAACACGACTGGTGTCCTTATGAAAAGGAGAAATTTTGGCACAGAAAGATAGACACACATGAAGGGAAGACGATGTGTAGAGACACAGGGAGAGGTGGCCATCTATAGGTCAAGGAGAGGGACCGGGACCAGACCCTCCCCTCACAGCCCTCAGAAGGAACCAACCCTGCTGACACCTGATCTGGGACTTGCAGCCCGCAGAACGAGGAGACAATACATTTCTGTTGTTCAAGCCTCTCCGGTCTGTGGTACTTTGTACAGCACACGCAGTGAAGTAAGACAGAAATGAAATAGGTCTGGAGAGACTGAAGACGAAGGGCTGAAGAGGGAAAGACTGAGGAGGAACAGGGCCGAGAGGAAAGGCGGACCATGTCTGTGGCCGACGGAAGCAATGATGTTAAACAAGGCTCTGGGAACGCCGCTTCTGGACTGCCAGAAAGCCACCTGTGCACTGAGGTGAGGGCTGCCTCCATCGGTCTGCTCCCCATCCAGCACCAACCATGCCCTGGCCACTCCTGTGGAGGAGACGGGGACAGGGCAGGACCACGTAGAGCAGGGGCTTGTGGGGGGCACCTCAGGAACCCTAACTGACGGTGCCCGAGCCACAGCAAAGGCTCAGCCACTGAACACCCAGAGCGATCACAGCTCGGCCGTCTGGCCCTGCTGCACACCCGTCTCTCATATTTTTTCAATCTCAGAAAATGTTACCGTGAAAAAGTGTGGCAGGAGGGAGAAATGTGACCCCTTTCGCAAGGGGCGCCTGCTCCGCGACTCAGCACAGGCCCTCTTTCTGCTGTGCCACCAGAGTCCAGAAACTGGAACCACGATGCAGTTTTCAAATACCCGCCCCGCCACCAACTCCACGTGCGGTACCCTGCATAATCGATACCGCTCCCCCCACATCGCCTCCGGGTCCAGTCCCTAGAGAGACCGAGTCAAATGTGGTGGTCAGTAGCACTTCATCTATGTACCGCCTCCCAGATCTGGAAGCTAGAAGTCCAAGACCAGGTGGCAGAAGACAGAGAACAGCTAAGATTTTGAACTCTTAACCCAGCAAACGGCATCTGTGTCAGTGTGTGGAAGGGATCTGCTGCAGGTGAGGGCAGAAGACCTTTGGTATGATATGCTAACAGCCGGCATGTACACATTTGTGTAACACCATCTTTACTTGAAGTAAGACATAGTCTTTAGAAAAGAAAAAACAAACAAACAAACAAAAAAAACAAACGATACCTGGGGCCTCATTCGGGGATTCCATCGCACATAATAGTTTACCCATAATTCCAAGTGACTCAGACTAGCAACAGGATATAACACGTGGTTTTCATAATTCACAAAGAAGGGATTAGAAAATTCATCGAGCTGGCTATTGATATAAGACCATAGAGATATAGTCTTCGTATATATATCCTGAAAAACAAAAAAGGAATACACTGAAATAAATTCAACTTTGCTTTGTATCCTCAAGCATTCATAGTACATAAAGAAAAGGACTTGAATAATGAATGAAGTAAGTTCAAACGGTAAAAAATTCAGGGACATTTTACCACCTCCATTCCTCTGTTGTGCATCACCTCATGCTCCGTATGACATGAAAACACACGGATTACTGTCATGGATAAACACAGTGCTCAGTTAGGTGACACTGACGACTGTGTCTGTGTGAAAGCAGAATGAGAACTTTCTAACAACCACGGGGTGATGGGGCTCATCAATAACAAATACATTGTTAATTCTGGTTTTCAGTTTGTTTTTGTAACTCTTAATGTTAAGGACTGTGAGTAGAATTTATAGATAAGACTCCTTTCACTGGAATATCATGGCAATCTTGGGAAAAACATGCCAGAATTGCAGGCTAGAGAAGCCTTAAACGGAGAAGTCAATATATCATTAAATTA
>NW_011889310.1:260279-263203 GCF_000151845.1 Pteropus vampyrus
GTATCCTCAAGCATTCATAGTACATAAAGAAAAGGACTTGAATAATGAATGAAGTAAGTTCAAACGGTAAAAAATTCAGGGACATTTTACCACCTCCATTCCTCTGTTGTGCATCACCTCATGCTCCGTATGACATGAAAACACACGGATTACTGTCATGGATAAACACAGTGCTCAGTTAGGTGACACTGACGACTGTGTCTGTGTGAAAGCAGAATGAGAACTTTCTAACAACCACGGGGTGATGGGGCTCATCAATAACAAATACATTGTTAATTCTGGTTTTCAGTTTGTTTTTGTAACTCTTAATGTTAAGGACTGTGAGTAGAATTTATAGATAAGACTCCTTTCACTGGAATATCATGGCAATCTTGGGAAAAACATGCCAGAATTGCAGGCTAGAGAAGCCTTAAACGGAGAAGTCAATATATCATTAAATTACTTCTCCCCACCACCCAATTTTATAGTACACTGTTTAGAAATGCAATAACCATTTACGTTACTGATCTTGAAAAAGAGAACAAATTTGGAGGTCTCGCACTTCCCAATTTCAAAACATTTCCCAGTTTAAAAGCCACACTAATCAAGGTGGTGCTGGCATAGGATGGACAGACATGTGGATCAATGGGTTAGAAAACACAGAAACAAACCCTTGCATTTACAGTCAACTGATTTTCAACGAGGGTGCCAAGAAAATGGGGGAAAGACAGTCTTTTCAATAACTGGTGCTGGGATAACTGGATAAGCACATGCAAAAGAATGAAATTGGACCTTTATTGCACACTATACACATTAAATAATTTGAAAGTGGATCACAGACCTAAATTTAAGAGCTAAAAGTATAACATTCTTAGATAAAAACACAGGCTCAAATCTTCATGACCTTGGGTTAGACAATGGTTTCTTAGATATGACGCCCAAAGCACACGCAACGAAAGAAAACTAGATAAATTGGATTTTATCAAAATTAAAGATTTGTTTCGAATGACACCATCAAAACAGTAAAAGGACGATGCACAGAAGGAGAGAAAACTTATGCAAATCATATCTGACAAGGGACTTGTACACATAAAGAATACATAAGGAACTCTTACAACTCCATAATAAAAAGACAATTAACCCAACTAAAAACAGGGCAGAGGATCTGAATAAACATTTGTCCACAGAAGATACACAGATGGCCACCAAGTACACGAAAAGATGTTCAACATCATTAGTCATCAAGAAATGCACATCAAAACCACAATGAAATCCCACTTCGCACCCACTGGGATGGCTAGAATCAAAAAGCCCCACCTCCAGGTTCAACGAGTGCCTGCAAGGATGTGGAGAAAAGAGGACTCTGGAACATTTTTGATGAGGATGTAAAATGTTGCAATTGCGTTAGGAAACAGTCTGGGGTTCCTCAAAAGGTTAACCTAGAGTTACCATCTGACCCAGCGACCCTACTCTTATGTTTTTACCCAAGATAAACGAAAGTGTGTCCGTACAAAATGTTGTACATGAGTATTCATAGCATTATTCATAATAGTCCAAAGTAGAAAGAACTCCCAAAATCTATCGCTGATGACTGGGTAAAATGTGGTCTCTCCATTCAGTGAAATATTATTCAGCCATAAAAAGGAAGGAAGTACTGATATGCTACAACATGGATGAACCTTGAGCACATACTGAGTGAAAATAAGCCAGTCACAGGACAAACATTTTATGATTCCACTTACATGAAATGTCCAGAAGAGGGGATTCCATAGAGATGGAAAGTAGATTAGTGTTTGTCAGGGGCTGGGGCTGGGGACTGGGGGATGGGGAGTCACTGCTAATGGATATGGAGTTACTTTTTTGGATGATGAATATTTTATGAAGGATGGTAATGGTTGCACACAATATACTAAAAACCATTGAACTGAACGTTTTTAAAGGGTGAATTGTATGCTATATAAAACATATCTCAAGAGAACTCTTTTTTAAAAGAGTACATTTTGGCAAAAAAAAAAAAGACGACAAGGGTTTAAATTCTACATATGACCTTCATTCTTCTGTTGATTTTTAAAAATGGCTTATTGACATACATCGCATACCATAAAATTCACCAGTTTTTTTAATTAAGAGGTTGACAGGGCCCTGTCACACTGAGCCGGCAGGAATGTGGGTTTTATCCTGATCACAGTAGGAAGCCATGAGGAAGTTTCGAGCAGGGGAGATGCATGTGGCAGGACTGAAGCTTGGGAGTCCTGCCTGGGTGCCATGTTTAGAGAGGACTGCTAGAGATCAGAGACAGGGGGTGTGAGGTCCATTTCTAGGCTTATAGCTATGAAGCAGTGAGAAGTGGCCACATGAACAATGTATCTGGGAGACAGGCCCAGCAGTACTCGCCGATGGATTGGATGTGGCAGCTGCGGTGATGACAAGAGAGGAATTGAAGAAGACCCCTACGTATTTGGCCTCAGCATCGCAATGGGCAGAGGTGCCATTTACTGAGATTTGGAAGAGCAGAGGAGGAGCCAGATGGAATTTAGAGCCCTAAGACAGATGAAATCACCTTGAGAGAGAACACAGAGTTTAAGGCGAGAAGAGGACCGAGGACTGGGCCCAGGTGACTCCAAGTTAGAGATGGGTTAAAAGGGAGGAAATTGGGTCAGAAGCATGGCAGTGTGAAGGATCTCCCCGATCTCTCCCCTTAAAATTACAATAAACCGAACAACTACAGTCCAACAGACAACAGATAATACCCAGCCTAGTACACAGACATGTCTGAGAGATCTGTGCATCAGAGAATCTGAAGGAGGGCAAATCTGGCGAGAAAGGGAGGAGGAAAGGGAGGGGAGTGGGACAATGCTGGAGACTGATGCTGCAGACACAGCTCAGAGGTCCCTGCAAAATGCAGGGAGAGGGTGTTAGGTGGCAGTTCTCACTTTCTGAAGCCC
>NW_011889310.1:263253-268418 GCF_000151845.1 Pteropus vampyrus
ACAATGCTGGAGACTGATGCTGCAGACACAGCTCAGAGGTCCCTGCAAAATGCAGGGAGAGGGTGTTAGGTGGCAGTTCTCACTTTCTGAAGCCCAAATAGTCCTGCCTGAGTGATCAGCATATTCCACATGGCACAGCCCAGTGATCAGGGCACAGAGCAGGGCAGAGACCAAATGCAGAGGGGCAACAGCTATGTCTTAGCAACCACCATTGCCAGACAGAAAGCAGAGTCACAGAGCCTGTCCGCCTCCCTCCACCATCCTAGAATGCACCCCCCCCCCCAGAGCTAGCACTGAGCCCCAGGGGAAGCTGCAGCAAAAAGAACTGAAACACACTGCAGCTGGTCCCAGTGATGGGTGGAGATATAGACACAAGACAGCCAAAGCTTGAGGGCCAGCATTACTGGAGAGAAAATAGCCACAGACATACTGCTGGCGTCTCCCAACCCAACCCACCAGCCGTTTCAGAAGGAAGCAGTGGAGCATTGCAACTGGCAGTTGGAGCAGAGTACTGGGACTTCAAGGCCTTTTCAGAGGCCCGGACTCCCACTGCACTTCACATTCTCTCATGGGGTAGAGCCCAGGGACTGAAGAAATCTCGTCGCAGAGGGAGACAAACACCTCCCCAGAGAACAAAGGGTATTTTTAACCTCAGCGCAGAGATCTAGGAGGGTTGGGCGCCACCTAAGGGAAATCAAAAGAAAAGCCTCTTCTTATCAACTTGCTAAAGAGAGATCACTATATAATAAATTTTCTGTTCAAAGAAGAAAATCAGGGTACATTCCCATTAATGCCCAGGCGGAGAAATAGTCCATCGAACACCATGAACAAACAAGGTGACAAGGCAGCTCAGAAAGAAAATGAAGAATCTCCAGAAAATAAGCTTAAAGATAGAGAAATATGAGATTTAAATGACAGACAATTCAAGATTGCACTTCTGAAAAAATGAGATGCAAGAAAGTTCTGATCAACAGTTCAATGAACTTAGAGACAAAGATGAATGAACAACAGGAATATATGACCAAGGAGACTGAAACTACAAAAAAGAGCCAATAGACCTTCTGCACATGAAGAACTCATTAAAAGAGATTAAGAATAAAATAGCAAGCCTAGGAAATAGAGATAACCAGACGGAGGAAAGAATTAGTGATATCGAAGACAGAAATCTGGAAACAATTCAGATGGAAGAAGAGAGGCTTGAGAGTGAAAAAAAATAGAAGATTTTACTATCTGACACCATCAGAAAAAGAAACAATAATGGGTATACCAGAAGGAGAAAAGAGAGAAAAGGGAACAGAGCATATTCAAACAAATAGTTGAGAAGAATTTCCCAAACCTATGGAAAGAACTGGATCCTCAAATCCATGAAGCAAACGGAACGTCTAATTATCTCAACACAAAAAGGCCTTCTCTAAGACACATATTAAAATTGTCAAGAATTAATGACAAAGAATTCTCAAGGCAGCCAGAGAAAATAAAACAGTAACCTATAAAGGAAAACTCATTAGACTATCATTGGACCTTTCAGCACAAACTTCACAAACTAGGAGGTAGTGGAACCACATAGTCATAGTATTGAAAGAGAGAAATTACCAGCCAAGAATAACATATCCAACAAAGTTCTCCTTTAGATATGAAGGAGAAATAAAGACCTTTTCAGACATATAAAAGCTGAGAGGATTTTCCACCAAAAGGCCTAAATTACAGGAAATACTGAAGGGGTAATTTTACCTGAAACAAAAGGACAAAAAAAATACATAACTATGGGTAAGATGACTAACAGGCATACAGAAACAGGAAAGTGCAACTCTTATTAAGAACAGGATATTATAAGCTTAAATATTACATAATGGTTAAAGGTCAAAAAAAAACTAAGAAGACAACTACTGCAATCTAGAAATGAACATACAGCATAAATAGGGGTAATTTGAAATGACAAAAACAAAAGGGGAAGGAATAAAGATCTGAATCTGCAAAGGGGAATGGAGAAAAAGGACTACTGTATATATGAAACTTTCCTTTACATAAACTTAATGGTGACTACACACACAAAAATCCAGAACTGAGACATATAAACCAGGAGAGGGGAAAACCATAAAACACCAAAATTACAGAAACATAAGGACAAAAAGAAAAGAAAAAGAAAAAAACAATGCAGACAGTAATCTACCAGAAAACAAAAGATAAATTGGCTACAGGAAGTCCACATATATCAATAATCACCCTAAATGTAAATAGGCTGAACTAATTAAAAGGCACGGAGTAGCGGGATAGATCAAAAAACAAAGCTTGACCATGTGCTGCCTTCAAGAGACACATCTCAGCTGCAAAAACAAATACAGACTCAATGTGAAAGGATGGAAAACAATACTCCAAGCAAATGGCATCCAGAGAAAAGCCGGTGTAGCCATACTTATATCTAAAGAAAGAGCCTTCAAGATACAAAAAGTAACGAGACAAAGATGGACGTTTCATGATAAAGGGGACAGTACGCCAAGGAGACATAACACTTGTCAACATATATGCTCCCGATCAGGGAGCAACAAAATAAAGGGAGAAACTGACAAAAACACAATTACAAGGGGGGACCTAAATATCCCACTGTCAGCTATGGACAGATCATCCAAACAGAAAATCGATATGGAAATATCCTTAAATGACACATTAGACCAACTGGACCTTATCGATTTTTACAGAGCTCTTCATCCCAAAACAGCAGCTTATACATTCTTTTCTACTACACATGGAACATTCTCAAGGATAGACCATATGCTGGGACACAAAAGCAGCCTCAACAAATTTAAGAAGATTGAAATGATACCAAGCATGTTTTCTAACCATAATACTTTGAAACTGGAGATCGATTGTAAAAAGAAAGTGGGAAGAACCGCAGATACATGGAGATTAAACAACATGCTACTAAGGAACGACTGGGTCATAGAAGAAAAGGAGAGATCAAGGGATACATTGAAACAAATGAGAATAAAATTACAACAAATCAAAGCTTTTGAGACACAGCAAAAGTGGTAATAAGAGGAGAGAGAGTTCATATCATTACAGACCTATCAAGAAATAAAATAATCCCCCCAAAACAACCTAACATCTTTAAAAAACTAGAAAAAGAACAAATGAAGCCCAAAGTCAGAAGGAATGAAATAATAAAAATTAGAGAATATAATGAAATTGAGAACAAAAATAGGAAAAAGTAATGCAACGAAGAGCTGGTTGAGATTAATAAAATTGACAAACTCCTGGCTAAACTAAGGAAAAAAGAGAAAGGATACAAATGAACAAAAAGAAATGAAAGATACTACTGAAATACAAAGGATCATACAAGAATACTATGAAAAATTATACAATACCAAATTTAATAACCTAGGAGAAATGGACAAGTTCTTAGAAAGCTACAACCTTCCTAGACTGAATCATGAAGAACTAGAAGATCTAAATAGACTGATCGACAGTATGGAAATTGAAAAACCATCAAAAACCTCCCAAAGAGTAAAAGTCCAGGACCAGATGGCTTCACCAGTGAATTCTACCAAACATTCAAAAAAGATTTCATACATATTCTTCTGAAACTTTCCAAAAAATTGAAGAGGTAATACTTCCTAACTCATTTTATGAGGCCAACCTTACCCTGATACCAAAACCTGGTAAGAATAACACAAAGAAAACTGTAGACCAATATCTCTGATGAATACAGATGCGAAAGTCCTAAACAAAATACAATAAATCAAATACAACGATACATTAAAAAGATTATACATCGTGACTACGTGGGGTTCATTCCAGGAGCACAGTGATGCTTTAACATACGTAAATCGATTAACATGATACACCACATAAACGAAATGATAAAAATCATATGATCTTATCAATAGATGCAGAAAGAACATTTGACAAGATACGGCATCATTTATGACTGAAACACTTAAGATAATGGGTATAAAAGGAAAGTACCTCAACATAATGAAGGCCATATATGACAAATCCTTAGCTAACATTATACTTAATGCTGAAAAACTAAAAACCTTTCCTCCAAGATCAGGAACAAGACAAGGCTGTCCGCTATTACCATTATGATCCAATATAGTGTTGGAAGTCCTAGCAAGTGCAATCAGGCAAGAGAAAGAAATGAAAGGCATCCAAATTGGGAATGAAGAAGTCAAACTGTCACTTTTTGCAAATGACATGATTATAGAGAAAACCCTAAAGACTCCACTAAAAGACTATTAGAAACAATAAACAAAGCTTCAGGATACAAAATAATGTGCAAAAATCCACAGCATTCCTATACTAACAATTTTCAGAAAAAGAACTGGATAAAAATTGCAACAAAAAATACCTAAAAATAAACCTAATGAAGCATATGAAGGACCTATACACTGAAAACTAAAAGAAATTGAAGAAGACACAAGGAAATGGAAAGATATTCCATGTTCATGAATTTGAAGCAGCAACGTAGTTAAAATCGCTGTATTATCCAAAGCAACATACAGATTTAATGCAGTCTCCATCAAAATCCCAATGGCATCATTTTTTTTAAAGAAATAGAACAAAAATCAGATTTGTATGGAGGCACAAAAGACCCCAAATAGCCAAAGCAATCCTGAGAAAAAAGAACAAAGCTAGAGGCGTCATTCTGCCTGACTTCAAATCATACTACAAAGCGACAATAATCAAAACAGCATGGTATTGGCAGAAAAAGAGACAGACCAATGGAACGGAAGTGAGATTCCAGAAATAAACCCCTGTATATATGTGCAAATAATTTTCGACAAAGGAGCCAAAAACATACAACAGAGAAAGGAAAGCTTCTTTAATAAATGGTGCTGGGAAAATTGGAAAGCCACATGCAAATAATGAAACTAGACTGCTATCAGTCACCATACACCCAAATTAACTCAAAGTGGATCAAAGACCTAGATATAAGACCTGAAATGATAAATTGCATAGAAGAAAACATCGATACTGAACTCATGGACCTTGGGTTAGAGAGGTCATAAAGTTGACCTCAAAGGTGAGGAAGAGCTAAAATAAATGAATGGGACTACATCAAACTAAAAAGCTTCTGCACAGCAAAAGAAACCATCAACGAAACAAAGAGACAACCATCTGAATGGGAGAAGATATTTGCAAACGACACTTCTGATAAGGGCTAA
>NW_011889310.1:268963-272343 GCF_000151845.1 Pteropus vampyrus
GCAAACACATGTGCACTCCGATGTTCATAGCAGCATTATTCACAATGGGCAGGACATGGAAGCAACCGAAGTGTCCTACGATAAAAGATTGGATAAAGAAGCTGTGGTACATATATACAACGGAATATTACTTGGCAGTAAGAAAAGATGAAATACTGTTATTTGTGACAACATGGATGGATCTTGAGATTGTCACGCTAAGTGAAATAAGTCAGAAATAGTTGAGAACCATATGATTTCACTCATGTGGGATATAAAACAGCAACAAATGAACAAGAAAAACAAAAACTCATAGACACAGACAACAGTTTAGTGGTTTACCAGAGGGAAAGTGGGGAGGAGGGGAGGTAGGTAAGAGTAAAGGAGGTTAAATATATGGTGATGGAAGGAAATTTAACTTTGGGTGGTGAACACACAATGTAATACACATATGACATATTATTGAATTGTATACTTGAAACCTTTATGACTTCATTAACCAATGTCACCCCACTAATTTTAATAAAAAAGGGAAGAGACTGAGCAGGGGAGGCCAGTGAGGTGGGGGAGAGCCAGAGGGGAGTGGCGCAGAATGAGGGGCACTCAGCTGTGGGGAGGCTGAGAGAGAGGGAGGAGGTGCTGGTGACCTACTGTCTCTTCCTGTGTTCTATAATGTTCTAATACACTTCTCCCACAGGCCATAGTATTCTTCTGTTACCCAGAGGATGCTCTTTAATCTGCCTTTCCCCAACAGTTCCTCACTTTCGATCATTTCTTTTATTCCAAAGGAAGAAGAGCTGAGATGTGACTCTGCAGCTCAGTAGCCACTGCTCTACCAGCTTGATGGAGAAGAAAGTTTAGCTCGCTATATCCAGAGGGAGGTTTGTGGCTCATTTACAGACACCATTTTCCCAGATCTCCAAGTGCCCTCTGCCCAATAGCACAGAGAATGACAAGCAAGTCTTCTCATCTTGGAGTTGGTGCGGTGGAAAGTACACGAGCCTGGAGTTAGGGGGTCCAGGATCTAGTACTGACCCTACAGACCTCAGAGAGCCATGGGCTCGCTGTCCCAACCCCCTGACCCCCACAAAGTGAGGGGCTTGGATCAGATGAGGAAGATCAGACAGCTGCACTGGGGTGCTGATCCCAGGCATGCATCCAGCACAACCTCTCCATCTACAGACAGCAGCAGGGCTAGACCCAAATCTCCTCTCCATTCAGCCCTCGTTCTACAATGGCACTTAGGGAAAGGCACCCGAGCAATCAGGAAAGCAATGGATAGGATATAACGTACTTACCTCTTTGAATCGCTGCTGTTCACAGTTGCACAAAAAAGTCCCAAAGAGACAGCTATAAAGGTGATCCAAGATTGTAATCAAGAATAGTTCATTAAACTCGAACGCTGAAGGAAACTTAAATGGAGAGAGAAATAAGGTTAAAGTTCAATTTCTGATTTACGGTGATGAGCAGAAATTTAACATTGGGTGGTGAACACGATACAATATACATATGACGTATTATTGTACACTTGAAACCTACATAATTTTATTAACCAATGTCGCCCCAATAAATCTAATAAAAATAAAAAGAAAACAGTGGTTCCAATATTTTGTGAAGGACAGCTAAACTGCAACTGGGATTATAGTCGAAGATTAAAAGGGAGACGGAGCCCATTTATCTATAGTTTCGAGTCCAAGCTTATAGATCTTGCTGAACTTAAAGCAACAAAAATTGCCATTCTCTTTGATGCCTGAAAAAGCTTATGGAGCTCCATTTCTGGTCATAATGGCAGAACAAAGCCCACATTCACCCTTCTGCCAGGAACAACTGGAAAGCTGGACAGAATACATGAGACAGGTGTTTTCAGAAACTGGCGACAGGCAACATGGGACTGTGACACCCAAGAGAAAGGAAACAAGGAGGTGAGCCCTACTACTGTCTCAACTTTCTGCCTGGAGGCACATTCCGAGCCACAGAGAAGCGGGGTGAACCATAGGCACAGCATATACCAACAGCGACTTAAGCAAAATAGAAAATCTATATCCATTAAAGAAACAACTCATAAACCTCCCCACAGAGACAACTCCGTGAACATACACCCCTAAATCTTTACCAATATATAGGCAAATTGAACCTGGCACTACATAATAAGGGTCCCGCAATACAACCATGTGGGTTTAATCTTGGGAGGAAAGGCTGGTTCAACATTTGAAAATCAATAATGTTACAAAAAATTCAATTACTGTCATTCACCATATTAACGGAATAAGGAAGAAAATCACATCATTATCTCAACTGTTGTTTTGGGCGATCCTTAATGGGGTCTTGGAGAATTCCAGCAAAGACTCTTCCATTGCCAGGAGAATCTAGCCAGTAGCTGGCACTTGGTAGCCATGAGCAGACAATCTGGAAATTATAATAATGATCCTAGCAGCAGGCATGGGGTCCTACCCTGTGCCAGAATTCTACTTTAAAACATAGGAAAATATTTATCATCTACTGACTGAAACAAAGCTAATTAGAACACAACTAAATAGAACTGCCCGGCATATTTTTACTTGTCAGTTTACTTTAAAGACCTATTCCCTAATCAGTGATGTTTGCACACTATCGTGACTAATCTTGTCATGTCTACAGTGACAACTAGGGTCACTGCCAGGTAAATTTTTTTTAGCTTAAATTATTTTGCTAATCCACGGACAAGCTTCTCAATTAGAAACGAAAGCCGGTCCCTCTCAGTGCCTTTTTCTCTGTCTCTCTCACTGTCCTCGTCTCTATTGTCTCTGTCCCTCTCAGTCCCTCTCAGTCCCTTTACTCTGTCTCTGTGTCTCTTGCACTGTCCTTCTCACTTTCTGCCTCTGAGAGGAGAACACACTCTGTCTGTGGAGTGTTATCCCTTTTCTAATAAACTTTCATTTTGACTCAAAAAAAAAAAAGGGAGAAACAAAGGCCACCCCAGGACTGTCCAAACTCCAAATGAAATTATTTTCTTCACCAGGCTATTAGATTATCCAACTGGAGGAATTCTGCTCAGCTACCCTGGACTAAGATCTGCTTCTCTCTCCATCTTAAGGATTGCTCTCATAGAAACGCACAAGTCTGTTCCGAAGAGGCCCATCAGAATGCCTCTTCAGAAACCTCTGGAAACTAGATTAGATTAACTAAATCTGGCTGGAATGCTAAAGATAGGGACTGGTTACTCCTCTCTCAGAGCCTTTAAGATTGTCCGTTATAACTCTTGACAATGGCCTCACATTCCAAATGGCTATCTTTAAAAGCCTGAATAATTATATCCACTTTCCTAGTATTTTTCTATGCAGCTTAGTTATGCCCTGTCCATAAATTACTGGCAGCATTAAATTTATTAATTTTAAGCGAGCATATAACATTTGTGTATATGG
>NW_011889310.1:272973-278020 GCF_000151845.1 Pteropus vampyrus
ATACAATATACATATGACGTATTATTGTACACTTGAAACCTACATAATTTTATTAACCAATGTCGCCCCAATAAATCTAATAAAAATAAAAAGAAAACAGTGGTTCCAATATTTTGTGAAGGACAGCTAAACTGCAACTGGGATTATAGTCGAAGATTAAAAGGGAGACGGAGCCCATTTATCTATAGTTTCGAGTCCAAGCTTATAGATCTTGCTGAACTTAAAGCAACAAAAATTGCCATTCTCTTTGATGCCTGAAAAAGCTTATGGAGCTCCATTTCTGGTCATAATGGCAGAACAAAGCCCACATTCACCCTTCTGCCAGGAACAACTGGAAAGCTGGACAGAATACATGAGACAGGTGTTTTCAGAAACTGGCGACAGGCAACATGGGACTGTGACACCCAAGAGAAAGGAAACAAGGAGGTGAGCCCTACTACTGTCTCAACTTTCTGCCTGGAGGCACATTCCGAGCCACAGAGAAGCGGGGTGAACCATAGGCACAGCATATACCAACAGCGACTTAAGCAAAATAGAAAATCTATATCCATTAAAGAAACAACTCATAAACCTCCCCACAGAGACAACTCCGTGAACATACACCCCTAAATCTTTACCAATATATAGGCAAATTGAACCTGGCACTACATAATAAGGGTCCCGCAATACAACCATGTGGGTTTAATCTTGGGAGGAAAGGCTGGTTCAACATTTGAAAATCAATAATGTTACAAAAAATTCAATTACTGTCATTCACCATATTAACGGAATAAGGAAGAAAATCACATCATTATCTCAACTGTTGTTTTGGGCGATCCTTAATGGGGTCTTGGAGAATTCCAGCAAAGACTCTTCCATTGCCAGGAGAATCTAGCCAGTAGCTGGCACTTGGTAGCCATGAGCAGACAATCTGGAAATTATAATAATGATCCTAGCAGCAGGCATGGGGTCCTACCCTGTGCCAGAATTCTACTTTAAAACATAGGAAAATATTTATCATCTACTGACTGAAACAAAGCTAATTAGAACACAACTAAATAGAACTGCCCGGCATATTTTTACTTGTCAGTTTACTTTAAAGACCTATTCCCTAATCAGTGATGTTTGCACACTATCGTGACTAATCTTGTCATGTCTACAGTGACAACTAGGGTCACTGCCAGGTAAATTTTTTTTAGCTTAAATTATTTTGCTAATCCACGGACAAGCTTCTCAATTAGAAACGAAAGCCGGTCCCTCTCAGTGCCTTTTTCTCTGTCTCTCTCACTGTCCTCGTCTCTATTGTCTCTGTCCCTCTCAGTCCCTCTCAGTCCCTTTACTCTGTCTCTGTGTCTCTTGCACTGTCCTTCTCACTTTCTGCCTCTGAGAGGAGAACACACTCTGTCTGTGGAGTGTTATCCCTTTTCTAATAAACTTTCATTTTGACTCAAAAAAAAAAAAGGGAGAAACAAAGGCCACCCCAGGACTGTCCAAACTCCAAATGAAATTATTTTCTTCACCAGGCTATTAGATTATCCAACTGGAGGAATTCTGCTCAGCTACCCTGGACTAAGATCTGCTTCTCTCTCCATCTTAAGGATTGCTCTCATAGAAACGCACAAGTCTGTTCCGAAGAGGCCCATCAGAATGCCTCTTCAGAAACCTCTGGAAACTAGATTAGATTAACTAAATCTGGCTGAAATGCTAAAGATAGGGACTGGTTACTCCTCTCTCAGAGCCTTTAAGATTGTCCGTTATAACTCTTGACAATGGCCTCACATTCCAAATGGCTATCTTTAAAAGCCTGAATAATTATATCCACTTTCCTAGTATTTTTCTATGCAGCTTAGTTATGCCCTGTCCATAAATTACTGGCAGCATTAAATTTATTAATTTTAAGCGAGCATATAACATTTGTGTATATGGAAGCTTTATTAAGGATAGGAATGGAAAAATCTACAAATTCTTTTCAAATACTTAAAAATATATGTTTACTAACAGGACAGCAAAGCTTTTATTGATGTATTTTTGAAGTCGTGTGAGTCTTCATTCTAGACCGTGGCCTGCGCTCTGTATCTGGGAGCTCAGCTGGCATTCTAGCGCCACTGACCATGTGCCTTAATTCTGGCCTAGTGGGCACCAGATATGGGAGGTGAGGGGAGGCGGGGGTCAGCTCAAGGCCATCAGCACCTGTGACCCTGGGACACAAGGGCTCCATCTACTCACCGTTGGGTCAGGAATGTTATTCGCATTCAAAGGGCACTGTGACATTAAATTCAACTCAGAAAACATTTCGTTAGGGCAAGCGACAACAGGTAGAGCAATACAAACGAAAGATTAAGTCTCTGTAATTTATAGTTTGTTTGGGTCTCTTTACCTGGAAATTGTACCATTTACCTAAATAGTTTCAAACACTCCACAGAAATCCATAATGAAACTCTGTACCTCGAGGGACAAAAAAATATCGACTTATTAAACTTATCCCAAAGGGTAAAGAGTCTATTAAAGTATGGCTGCTATAGAATATCTTTGAGACTCTTTTCTAAAGGATCTCTCAATTACTTTTTCCCTTTGTTCCTTTTATATCAATTTGTGCAGAGACTAGTTCATTTTATTCTGAGATTTCTGACAACTTCACACTGACTTAGCTTACTTAATTTAGCAGTAGGCAACCTAAAAATAAGTTAAATCTTGTTAATTAACACATCTTTTCTAACAAGCTATGTCTCATTCACTTGTGACTTAATTGATAATTGAGAGTTAAAGACTGATCATTCATGTTTCTGCTTCTAATGCATTGACATTATTTTTAAATAATTATGTCCAGTACATGGACAGAATCTTAGGGCTGTGAGAGGCATCTGAATTCTAATCCAAACCCCTTATTTTCTTTCTAAAAAAACCAATAAATACTACAAAATTATATAATTAGACATGAAAATATGCACTAATCAACATGAAAAGTGGTAGCCAGCTTGAAGGTGTTAAAAACGCACCCATGTTTACCTAGGCGTTTTGGAGGAATAAGCTACTTCACGTCCACGAAAATACTGCTTATCCCTTCAGAAGCATCAGAATTATTTTTGTGTTCAACGTTTTTATGAAGCTTTTCTAAGATGGATTTATACTTTGTCTTAACCTGAATGTAGTCATCATTTAATTTGAATGTAACTGTCGTTGAATTTTGTTTCTGGCTCAGTGTCGATATGAACGGCAAGAAATGCATGGTGCACAAAACAGTGAGGCTTCTAGCCAGCCTCCATGTCTTTTAGGTAAGTGTTCCCTGTTACCTGTCACTTATACAAAGGTGCCTACCTCTAAGACCAGCTGCTTTCAGTCAGCTGTGACCTGATACTCATGATGGTTGAGCCCAATCAGCTTGGCAGCTAATCTAAAAAGTAAGAGTGGGCTATAAGGGAGGCCCGAGGACTCTGGGAAGTCACTTCAGCTACTTAGAACCACCCCCAACTTTTGTCCTTATTTCTGAAAATACATCTGTGCTCTTGAGTCCCTTGGTACTGCAAATGTAATCTGTGGACCAGCAGCATGACCTGGGAGCTTGTTAGAAATGCAGGCTCTCTGGCTCGGTCTTGGCTCCAGACTTATGGATCAGACTCTGCATTTTCATAAGATCCTCATGTCAGCAGGTCCAGCGTAGAGCCTGACAATTTGCATCTCTAACAATTCCCAGGGGAAGCTGAGCCTACTGGAACCTGGTCTGCACTTGGGGCCATGATCTAGACCAGGGGTCCCCAACCCCCAGTCCGTGGACTGGTACTATCTATGGCCTGTTAAGAACTAGGCCACACAGCAGGAGGAGAGCGGCCAAAGCTTCATCTGTATTTGCAGCCGCTCCCCAGCGCTAGCATCATCACCTCAGCTCCGCCTCAGATCATCAGGCGTTAGATTCTCATAGGAGCACCGGTCCCTGGTGCCAAAAAGCTTGGGGACCACTGATCTAGATTACTGATCCTCTAATTCACATGCACATCAGAACCACCTGGGGAGCTTTAAGGAACTACATACCCAGGCCTGTAAGAAGAAGGGTCCCCAGAAACAGGCCCAAGCATGTGAACTTTTAAGTTTCCAGGTGCTGACAGTGTGCATGCCAGGCAGAGAGCTGTGACTGCTGGTCCTCCAGTGACCCTCAAGGAGAAGCTTCAGTTGAGATGGAGAGGAGACACAGGCAGCATGGTGGTTCTCAGCCTTTTTCTTCTCAACACACACTCCCATCGGTAACACAGGCTGACAGTGAGGGAAATGGGACTGGTATTTCACAGGCTTTCTGGGGTGGGGGCGGTAGACATCCTTTGAAAAGGCCCCAGGGTGATCAGAAGGCAGCCAGGAAGAGTGCTCATGAGTGCCATGGCTGTTCGTGGAGTCACGCTAGTCACCAGCAGGTCTTTCCGGCTGGTCCCCTTCACATGACTGAGGCCACCATGACCAGAGCTCCAGACCAACAGGAAGGAGAGCGCCTAGACATGGTTCCTATCTTCTCGTTCTCCTTCCCCCACAACCCCACCCTCAACCGGGCTGGGCAGCAGGCACTTGGGAAACTTCTCTGTCTCTCTCTCTCCACACACCCCCATTACCCGCCCTCTCTCCCTGTGTCTCTGCCTTTCTGCGTCTGGCTCCATCTCTCTCTCTCTGATTCCGGGTCCGTTTCTCTGACACGATCTCCCATCATGAGAGTAAGTCTCCAGACTCGGGCTTGGATGTTGGAGATGAGGGGAAAAACAGCACCTGCCTGTGGCCTGCTCTGAACCAAAGCCCTCTGGGCCTGACTAGCTGACGGGAGGGGAGTCCACACACAGCCTCACTTACCAGGACCCCATGCATTGGGCTTTGCGAACTAAGCACCAGGTGGTGACAAGATACTCTGCAGCTTCCTATCTGCCATGGGTTCTTGGACAGTCATTTCCCTCAGTGATCTTGGGGTTGGAGGGGCTGTGGCCTCGGGTTGGTGGGGAGAATGGAGATTCCTGGATTTCCTGGTCAAATCCCCCTTGTTGGCCTCCAGTCTCATCCCCATTTCTAACACCTGGCAGGATCTTATATTTCTAGGACA
>NW_011889310.1:279540-286347 GCF_000151845.1 Pteropus vampyrus
ATCTTCTCAAACTGAAACCCTGTCTCCATGGAACAGCAGCTCCCTGTTCCCCCTCCCCCAGCACTCACCTTTCTACTTTGTCTCTATGAATTTGTCTGCTCTAAGGACCTCATTATAATTAGAATCTCACACTATCTGTCCCTTTGTCAGTGGCTTATTTCATTTAGCATAAGGTCCTCAAGGTTCATCCATGTTGTACTGTGTGTCGGAATTTCCTTCCTTAAGGCTGAATAATATTGCACTGTATATATAGACCATATTTGTTTATTCATTTATCTGTTGGACACTTGAGTTGCTTCCATGTTTGGGCTGCTGTGAATAATACTGCTATGAACACGGCTGTGCGAATATGTGTTCGAGTCTCTGCTTTCACTTCTTTTGGGTAGACACCGAAAAGCATAATTGCTGGATCATATGGTAACTATTTTTAATTTTTTAAAGAACTACTATACTGTTTCCCATAGCAGCTACATGCATTGCCTTAATTCTGTACTTCCCCTTCACAAAATAATTTGTAGAGCCTGCTCTTCGGTACTTAAGGCACCTGGAGAACAGTTTTACACTGACAGCTCACATTTAGGATTCATTCTTTCAATAGACATTTACTGAACTCCCATGGTGTATGTAATGCATCTTGCCTGGCTTTTGGGATTTTGGCCATTTTCGTGGTGTCCAATAGATGCCAGGCCTGTGGCTAGGCACCAAAACAAATGAGATACAGCACTTGTACTTGATGAATAATTCACTTATGGTCTAGTTGTGGGAGAACGACCTGTAAATAACAAGGGCAGTAAAGTGTTCCAAGGGGTATGATGGGGCCACAAAGGAGCAAGTGGCCATCCTCAGATGGTGTGGAGGAAGGAACAAGGAGGGAAAGTCACACGAGTCAGTCAAGGAGGTCTCATCTGAGATAAACCTTGAAGGACAGGAAGGCGCCTACTTCTTGGTTGGCCAGAGACATATCATATCTGAAGCAGTGAGAGCACCGGTGGTGTCATTAGTAGCTAGGCACAGCTGTGGCTCAGAGGATGTGGCAAAAGAAGGGATACAAGGTGAGGCTGCAAAGGTGGACTGGGGCCAGATCAGCGAGGGCCTCAAAGGCCACGTTGAGGACTTTGCCCACGACTCCACGTGCCATGGAAGGCTCTGAGGGATTCACACAGGAGAGTGGCAGCATCAGATCTGCTTCTCAGAAAGCTCTGTCTGGCTGCAGTGGGGACGATGGTTTGGAAGGGTCTAGGCAACAGAGGCTAATTAAGAGACTGCCATAATGGTCCCAAGGGAGATGGTGAGGCCTAAATTAAGGAGACATCAGTGGCAATGGCGAGATGACAAATTTGAAATACGTGTAAACTCGTGGGACTGGCTGAGATCACTAAGGGATTAAGTACATAGAATAGAAACTATCCAAGCACTGAGCCCTGGGGCACCCCAACATTAAGAGGTTGGAGAGAGAGGGAGGACTGGAGCGTAGGAGGACATCTCAAAGTTTGTAGAGACCTAGAAGCAAAGTAAAGAAACTTTCCAGAGGACGGGAAGAAGCAACAACATCAAGAGGCCAAAGAAGAGAAGGACTTGGCCAAGTGGCAGTCATTGGTGACTGTGGCAAGAGCGGTTGAGGGGCAACTGTGAGGAGCAAGCCTGGCTGAAGCGGTTTCTAGACAGACCAGAAGGAGAGAAAGTGATAGCGCAGCTTTTGCTGAGGGAAGAAGCAACGAAGGAGTTCGTGATGTTTAAAGTATCGACAGGAGCTAGAACTCACCCACACAGCATGGGCCAGGCACCGTCCTAAACACCTGAGGCATAGAAACTCATTCCCACCTCACAGCACTCCAGTTCAGAAGAGGGAGACCAAAGCGCAGAGATGTGTCCAAGGACCTGACAACAGCTCCAGAACGGGGGCTGTGGCACTGCTCCTTCCTGTCCTGGCAGCGCAGGCACAGTGGGTACATGCGGCACCGTCACGGCCAGGGCCGCTGACGTGCTCAAACTGCCCTGCTTTCCACACGTGAGTCTGAATAGGGCTTCGGGAGTATTCCAATTCAACCCATGGTTCAGACGGAACTCCCAGCAGTTCAACAGTCTGGGCAGAGTAGGAATTGGCTGCCATTTGGACTAGAACACAAACGGCAGCCCAAGAATGCACTATCAGATGAGCCAGCAATCCCATTGCTAGATATATACCCCGAAGTGACAGCAGGCTGTTATAGGCTGAGTTGTGTCCCTCGCCTCCAAATTCATATGTTAAAGTCCTAACCCTCAGCAATGTCAGAATGTGACTGTATTTGGAGATAGGGCCTTTAAAGGGGTGATTTAAAGAGGTAATTAAGTTAAAAATGAGGCCATTAGGGTGGGCCCTGATCCAGTCTGACCGGTGGCCTTATAAGAAGTAATCTGGACACAGATACAGAGGGGCGACCTTGTGAGGACCCAGAGAGAAGGCAGCCATCTATAAGCCAGGAAGACAGCCTCAGGAAAAACCTACCCTGCGACAATCTTCATCTTGGACTTTCGGCCTCCAGAACTGTGAGACAAATTTGTTGTTAAGCCCCCCAGTCTGTGGTACTTTGTATGGCAACACTGCGACAATCTTCATCTTGGACTTTCGGCCTCCAGAACTGTGAGACAAATTTGTTGTTAAGCCCCCCAGTCTGTGGTACTTTGTATGGCAACATTGCACGGCAATGTTCATAGCAGTATTAGTAACAATAGCCAACAATCCAAGTGTCTACCAACAGATGAATAAACAAAATGTGGCATATACATACAATGGAGTACTATTCAGCCAGGAAAAGGAATTAAATTGATATGTGCTACAACATGGATGAAGCTTGAAAACACTGCACTTAGTGAAACAAGCCAGTCACATAATGATAAATATTGTGTGATTCCACTTACATCGGGAGCTGGAATAGGCGAATTCATTGAGACAGAAAGCAGATTAGTGGTTGTCAGGAGCTGGGGGAGAGAGGATTGGGAGTGACTGCCTAATGGGTCTGGGCTTTCTTCGTGGAGTGCTGAAAATGTTTTGGAACTAGATAGACATGGTGGTTGCACAACAGTGTGAATGTACTAAAAGAGCAGGAAGGCTGCGCACGTGTGTGTGTGTGTGATGTCTCAACTCACCAGTGCAAACCTATGTCCAAAACTTATCCACTCCTTTTCTATGAGAGCCTCGAAGCCTTTAATGGTGCGGTAATAGCTGTCCAGCATCAGCATAGCCAGAGACGTCAGCTGGGCTGTTCGGTCCCAACCATCGCTGCAATGCACCACCACGGACGTTTTCCCAGATTCTATTTTGTCAGCAATTCTCACTGCCCCAGCGAGAAGCATCTTCAGAAAAGAAGGCACATTAGACCAAGCTACATTTAATTTCTATGATAGCAAAAGTAATTCTGGGGAGGATGCTGCATGTTCAGGTCAAGAAACCAAACCAGAATGCAAGTGACTGAGAATCATTAGCATCTTGCGGCGGGGCAGGGCAGGGAACTTATTACTAAGATAAACTACAGCAGTAAATCGGGTCCTTTATTCGAAGGGCCCCAAAGTACCTTAAAGACTCGGGGTGAGGCAAGCAGCATCCCTTTTTATCACAAAAGCCCTTCCCCCAAAGACCACCACATGGGTGCTGCTCATGGAAACTAAGAAAGCCCAAAGTACGCAGTAAAGATGTGCTTATTTGCAACGTTAAGAAACCACTTGGATAGACAAATTTACGGCCCCGCCAGGGAAATCTCATCCAGAGAAAGCACGGAAGGGACTGGCCCTCTTTACCCTTATATACTCCAGCCAATGTGTCGCATCCACGTTGGATAGCCACCGCGCCTCATCGATCGAAGGGTACACGATCTCTTTTAATTTACGCAGTGATTCTCTCATCACGTGAATGTTGTGGATCTCCAAGAACACTAGTTCCGCATTCGGGTAAGCACTTTCACTTTCATATCCTCCACCCTTTGCCTGCGAAAGACAACAGACATCACTTCATCTGAGTTCACTTTTCCGTTCTTTCTATTGGTACCCAACAGAGACCATTAAAAAAGCAACAAACCCATGTTCATAATAAACCGCCTACATCTTGTAGGAGTTTCCCGTTGGCCACTGAACAAAGTGCCACACACTGAGTGGCTTAAAACAACAGAAATGTCTTCTCTCGCACTGCCGGAGTCTGCGAGTCCAAAATCAAAATGTTGGCAGGGCCAGGCTGTCTCGGAATCTTCTTGGAAGAGAAGCTTCTTTGCCTCTTCCAGCTTCTAGTGGTCCCAGGTATTTCTGGTTTATAGATACATGACTCCAATCTTGGTCCCATGATCACATAGTCTTTTCTGGGTGTATTTTCTTCTAAGGACATCAGTCAGATTGGATCAGGGCCCAGCCTAATTCAGTATGACCTCACTGCATCTCGATTACATTTGCAAAGACCTTATTTCAAAATAAGGCCACCTTCACAGGAACCGGGGGTTAAGATTTCAACATATTTTTTTTTAATGGAGACAGTTCGCCCATAACAATCTTTCATCACCCATCATCAGTTTTTAAACCATTAAGACATGGATCTAAGTCAAGGCTAATTAGGCTTAAAAAGTTCTGTCAGTGCCATCCATCTGAATTAAAAAGCTGTACTACCGCAAAATCTCTGTATAATAAAATAGTTTGCAAATCCCTAACGATAAGATTTAAGCAATTTAAATAAAATGCAAATGTAACCAAAAAAAGGAGATACGGTTCACCCATTGGTAATTTCATAACAGAATCTCATCTATCATTAGCTTCTATTTTGTAGAGATCAACATTCAAAACACATCTGTGATGAGAACGCAGAGAAACTGAAAGCCTAATACACGGCTGGTGGAATTTGTGCAGTCTGTGGAAACAAGTCTGGTGGTTCCTCAAAAAGTTAAATATAGAATCACCATATGACACAGCAGTTCCAGCCCCACGAAGTTGAAAACAGGTATTCGAACAAAAACTTGTGCATGACTGATCAGGTCAGCACTATTCACAATAAGCCAAAGGTGGAAACAACCCAAATGTCCATCCATGGATGACTGGATAAACGAACTGTGGTCTCACCATATAATGGAATGTTTTTCAGCTATACAAAGGAATGAAGTGCTGCTTCATGCTACGGCATGGATGAATCTGGAAAACATGGTAAGTTGAAGATGCCAGGTACGAAGGATCACATGCTGTGCGATCCCACCTATATGCAATGTCCAGAACGAGGAAATCTATACGAAGTAAATTAGTAGGTGCGAGGGGATGGGGGAGGGGAGAATGGGCAGCAACTGCCAATGGGCACAGGGTTTCGTTCTGGCGCTGTGAGGGCATTTTGGAATTACATAGTGGTAACTGCTGCGCGGCACTGTGAATATACTGGAAGTCGCTGAACAGTAAACTCTGGAATGGTTAAAATGGCCAGTTTTACGTTATGTGAATTTTATCTCAATAAAAACAGTAAACGCGTCTGGGAGCCCAAAGACCGCACTCTTCATTTAGTCTCCAACCATTTACCAAGTAGGTACTGATGCTCAGCCTCGAGCTAAATACCGAGGCAACAATTATGGACAAGTATACACCCTGGTGCTCAAGGCGCTGAAAATCTGGCGGGCTAAGCAGGTGAGGAGAAGGGTGTGGTTAGTCCAGGGGACAAGTCCTTTGCTGTAGCATGTGCTAGGAGGCTGTCGGAGAGACAGAAGAGACATCTCCACTGAGAAGAGAACACAAGTCAGGGAAGCTTTGCTGTTGGAAGGAAGGTCAAGAACATGAGACGCAGAGGGGCCATCGTGTTTCGATGCCTAGATGCAGGAGAGGACGTGGCTTCCTGAGAGGCAGGCAAGAAGTTCAGCAGAGAACATCAGGGCAGTGGCGAGAGCAGGGAGAGAGGAGGCCAGAGAGTGGGCAGGGCCTGGATCGGACTCACGCTGCACAATCATCACTGGCTACATGGGGAGAAGGGACCTGGAGGAGGTGGACCAGCTCAGAGACGGGCGGTCATCTGGCTGAAAGAATCGTGGTGGAGGCGGCAGGGCAGAGACACGCTTCTGATTTGAGATATTTAGAGGCAGGATGTTGTGGCTCATTGGGGCAATGAAGTGGGTAGCCCAGGAGGTGACAGGGACACCCATGATTCTGGACTGGGTGACCTGAGAGATGGTGGGATACTGGGGTACAGATGATTGAAGAAGGAAGAGAGTGTTAGGCTTTGAGTATAGTGGGTGCAAAATGCCTGAAAAATTCAAGTGGAGAGGTCTGCAGGCAGCGGGATGCACAGACCTGGAGCGCAGGAGAGGTTTGAGCTGTGCATACCAATGTGAAGCCACGGGCACGTGGATAGCAGTGGAGGACAGAGGTCTGGCACCTGGTGCCCAAGGACAGCATGTAGTGTGAGACGTGAAGGCCAGGAACCCGAAGAAGGCCGACATTTAAGGGATATAAAGCAAAAGACTTGAGAAAAGCAGCCCGAGATTAGAGGAAAAAAGAAGGGAAAAGGTTTTGAAAAGGAGAAAGTCTCGACTATATCAAAAGTTCGTGAGATCAAGAAAAACGTGCTGAAAAATACACGCTGGATTTTGTGACAAGTACTTGGCGACTTTACCAAGAACAGTTCGTGCAAAGATGGCTTAAAGGGTGAGTGGGGAGTGAGTGGCAGTGAGCGCTGAGGGGTATCAAGGAGATGGATCCTCCGAGAAGTCTATCTGTAAAGGCCAGGAGAAGGTGCCAGCTGCAAGGGGACAGTGACGAGAGTTCCGGCGAGGGCTTAACTGTATAGATGAGAAAGACTTCATGGAAAGGAGTCAGTGGAGG